>NC_065511.1:7269684-7296637 GCF_006386435.1 Epinephelus moara
GGTCTACCGTTGGTACCAGTATACCGTGCAACACTACTCCACACACATCCACACAGTCTCTCCCTCTCTCATACTCTCTCCACACACGCACACAAACACACACACACAAAGACACGCATTTCTTCCCTGACATTTTTTGTTGTTCGATATCGCCACCGCGCTGCCGTCCTGCATTCCTCCCGAACTCCACACCCTCTCACCTGTGCTCACTCCTCTCTCTCTCACTCGCTCCCTCACTCGCTCCACTTAAGCCTGTTACATTTCTTAAAGGGCCATACACACCCATAACAATAAATTGATTTTTTTTATGACAGAAGAGCCGCATGCCGATGGTTTTAATTAATGGATCGAAGAGCCGCACACTGATAGGCAAAGAGCCGCATGCGGCTCGCGAGCCGCGGGTTGGCCACCCCTGCCCTAGATGATCAGTGAACACCCGGTTTGCAAGAGAAAATTATTTAGAACTAACGTTTGGTTGCTGAGCGCCAAATGATACTCAAGATAATAGTATGCAAAGTGTGCGGGTCCAAAATTACAGAGATGCAACAACTTCCAACAAACTTGTTTTTGACAAATAAATACAAATTTCAAAAAGCATTTATGATTTTTGTCAATGTCTTATTTGACTCCTCTGTTGTTAAAATGACATAACCTCTGGAGACATTTATTTAGGGCTCAAAACTCAAAGTTTAGGACTTAGGACCTGACTTGAGACTTTTCAGTCTTGACTGTGGACTTGATTTGGAACTTTTCATCCTTGGCTCGGGACTTGCCTGATTTAACTTGGTTGCAGACACTTGTGACTTGCAAAACAATGACTTGGTCCCACCCTGTGTATATTTGCATGGCCTACATTTCCAGAACAGATACCTGAACATTGGATAAAGCCAGGTTGAAAATTCTTGTTACATTTTAAACAGAACCCCCCCTGTTGCAAAACAATCCCCTACACCGCCCCCCCCAAAAAGAAATCAAGGAATAAAATTTTATGACCTTCAGATTATAGAAAGTACTTAAACTAGAATATTTGTTGTATGAAAGTTTAAATAGCCTTCAATAGCCCAAGTGAAGCAAAGGTTAATAAGTTAATATGTGTTTTAAGTTTTTCACAGCACTAAATAATTAAAAAAAAAAAAAAAAAGCCAAGTACAGCCTAAAAAATTAGGTTTCAAAATCATGAAAAAAATAAGCAGTATTCTCTGCTCTGATTCGCTGGGTCGGCTGTGCTGAGTGAGCTAATCTGTGGTGAGAGACTCTCGTTAGCAGCTAACTCAGTCGCACAAACACACAGTCTACGGTAGCACAGTACACAGTTCTGAACTGAAGAACAAGAGAGCAGCTCCACAGCAACAAGCTCTCAGCTAACAACAGCTAATGTTAGCTCAACGCACACACCAACAGCAGTAAGCAGTAACTGCTGGAGGGTCATATTGTCGATTCAGCCAGAGAGACTCAAAGTTACGGTAGTGACGGCTATTTTGCTTGGGTTTATATAATTGTGGCATTTAACAAATATGTTTATTCATGTATTTATTAGACTGAAAGAGCTCAGAGTGCTTGTAGAAAGTAATGAACTTGCCGCTCACATGTATGGGGTGAATGAAACAAGACTGATGCTATGCTCTAATGTTAGTAGCACCACAGTTTTTATGTGGGAGGGGTTAAGTCAAGTATGGTTTGTCAGTACTACACAGCTCACAGTCATTTCACATGTTTTCAGCAAGTATTTTCTTACATGTATAATGTGTCTAGAAAGAAACTACGATACCATAACTTTAAACTTTAAAGAACTTTAAAGATACATATTGTAAAATTCCATACAGTTTTAGACAAAAAATGAGACTACAGATGGATAGGGTAAAAATAGCTAATTATAAACAATTTAAATAACATATATCACCATGAAACTTCCCCTGCTCATAATTTATGTGAGGACAATTATTTTCTGTATTACAAGTTTTCTGAACTCAAAAAAAATTAATTTGAAGGGAATTCTGATGGTGGTGCCCAGAGCAGGGACAAAACTAATTTTAAGAACTCCACTATATCATTGTCACATTGGTGCGACATCAGATGTACTGTAATCCAGGTGTTGTACCAGAGTGTCGTGATGAAGAGGGCGCAGAGCCTGAAGGTAAAGATCTTTGTTAAACCTCACCTTTGGTCACAAGCTTTGGGAAGGGATCGAAATTTGACTATGGATACAAGCGGCTTAGATGAGTTTCTTTTGCAGGGTGGCTGGGCTCACCCTTAGGGACACTTCCAGGCATCTGATAAGGATGCCTCCTGCACTCCTCACTGTCGAGGTGTTCTGGGGCACATCCACCTGGGAGGAGACCCCGGGGCAGACCCAGAACACTCTGGCAAGATTACACTTTATATTCCGTCTGGCCTGGGGATGTCTTGGGATCCCCCAGGAGGATTTGGCTGGGAGGAAAAACCTCTGGTCTACCCTGCTGAACCTGCTGGCAAAAATTGTTCCACTACAAACTGTCCATGTCAAATTGCTCAAAGTTTTTCTAATGCCATATAGCAGTTCTTTGGGCATTAAAAGGAAACTACATCGCTAGATACCACAAAAAAGAGACTTTCCTCCAAATTGTGATAACATAGGTCATTTGACAAGCAGCAATTACAATCCATATTTATGTTTATTGTAAGGCAGCAACCTCAAGTGGCTGTAGTTATTGTGAGGGGGCAAAAGAGGAAGTCAGGCGACGTAGTATAAAGAGCAACAAAGTCTGCTTAGGGTAGCATTAAGAGGTGGTGGATGAGTCAAACAAACACAAGACTTTCATCCAGGAGCTGTTCGTGTGAAATCAAAACTCAGCATTATTTTAACAATGTAATGTAGTATGTCATGTGAGATATGTGATTTATGTGACGTGATTTATGTGACGTGACTTATGTCACGCGAAATAGGTCATGTCATGTTACCTTGGCAATAAACTTTCTTAATTTAAGTCAAACCATGATCTTTTTTCGAATCCTAACCAGTGAGTTTTGTTGCCTGAACCTAGTCATGTAGTTTTTGTGCAACTGCAACCATTTCACAATGTTAACCATGTGTTTAAAATTGGAATCGTTAATGCTAATTCAAGAAATGCTCCCGTGGGTCGTATTAGAGGGTAGAAACATACAGCCTATGTAAGGATGGGAGGACTTGGTGAGAAAATATGTTTTTATAAATATGTACTGTCGCATACAATAAAAGAAATAGTTTTTGCAACACACATGCACTGACATAATAGGCAGTGTTGGGCAAGCTACTTGCAAAATGTACTGAGCTAAGCTACCAGTTACTCTACATCAGAATAAAGTTTCACTACATTGAAGCTACTCAGAGAGAACGTAGCAAGCTAAGCAATGAGAAAATGGCAAAAGTTGCTTGCTACTTGCAAAGTCTCTTTTATGTTTTGACTTTATGTCAAATCAGCATTTTCTCAGTTATCAGAAAAACTGTCAGCCAAACAAACAGGCAGGCAAAAAATGTTGAGTTGTTTACTATAAAACTTTCTTCTTTTCTGTTTTTTCTTGCAGACTTTGTGACATTTGAACATGTCCTCCAATAACATGACATTATCAGTCAACCTATTGCGCTCTCTCTTTCTCTCTCCTCTTCCTACTTAATGCATTTCTCTGTATCTGACTATGTCAGTAATTCAAAAACAGAATTCCAAAAATATATTTTTCAGTAAAAACTGCAATATGAACAATAAAAATGACAGACAAACTAAATTAAATTACAAATTAAATCTTTTCTTTTTTTGGGACATTAGAACATGAACATGTCCAGCAAATAACACGTGACCTCAGCATGTCTCATTCTCTCTCCTCTCCTCCTACTTAATACTGTTCTCTGTCTCTCAGCTCTTTTTTTGTCCCTTGCTGTGGTCTGTCTCCCTAGTGTCCACTTCAGATCCACTAAATATATACAGTCTATGGGCAAGACATGAAGTGCAATGTAGCCAAACAGAGGTAGAGTAAGGCAGGTCTTGCCAAGAAAAGCCAATAGCGAAGCAGCAAGCAGAATAAAGTGAAGGAATAGTATGTGATATCATACAGAAGTGTGTCCCTCATGTACATGCCTAGGTGTGGTGCTGGCGTCAGTCACATTACTTATCCTCAGTTTTATTATCCTTACTTTTATCCAAACCTCCACAGAAAAAAAGTCCACTGTACTTCAGAGCTTTTCCTTGGAAAGATAGCTTGTAACTTTTGTGGACGCTACTTTGCAACTCGGTCAATGACTCAGCTTTGCCACTGAAAAGCTATGACTCAGAAAGTACCACCACGCTATGTAAGTGACACTACTGCCCAACATTGATACTAGGACTGTACCTGACAAAGATTTTTTTTCATATGGATTTGAACAGGG
The DNA here is from genome assembly GCF_006386435.1 of Epinephelus moara. NCBI lineage: Eukaryota > Metazoa > Chordata > Actinopteri > Perciformes > Serranidae > Epinephelus > Epinephelus moara. The sequence continues at coordinate 7,274,063 of NC_065511.1, forward strand.
TTTAGTGGAACATTCAGGGTGACAGTGACATAGTAAACAAGCTTACGGCACTAAAGACGGATCAGAGAAGTGCAACAACATTTTTTGCCATCAGTAGAAATCAAACCAAGAAATCAAGCCAGAAACTGTATCATATTAATTTGCTGTGAGCTGTAAATTCACCAGTTCTAAGCAGAAGGCAGGAGTTAACATTATTTCGGAGCTTGACTGGGCAATGCCTCTCCTTCTCCAGGCCTCTGTGTCTGCAGCTGCCTGTGCCAAAGAGCAGCTTGAAAGCAAGGAGCAGTCAGTCTGCGACTAAATCTGGAGACATTTATGCACTGCACGCTAACTGAGAATTAACCAAAAAGTGACTGCTGGACTTGAAGAAATGTCACGAATAAAGTGTGAACATCCTGTATCCAAGCTAAAAAAAGAAAAATGTAGTTGTTTGATTTCCTTTTGGTTCTATTTGTTATCAGGTATTTTTGCATATATATGTATATATTTGCTAAAACATAATTTGATTAACACCCGTATGAAGGGGTCAACAAAGATTATAGGCATCACAAAAGCGTAATTATGTTTGACATATTTATTGTAAGCAGAGAGTGTTGGCAGCATTAGTGAATTTGCAAGGCTGCAGCAGCAGTATATGATGATGTTCAGTATTGATCGGTCAATTATCATCAAAATGTTTTATTGATTAATCAATACATCATTTAGTGTAGAAATGTATGGATGTTACTAAATATGACGGACGCCCATCAGATGTACCAGTACCAGAAACCAAAGTGCGATAAAAAACAATTCACAGATATTCCATTAACTATGACAGGAAATGGAAGACAGCAGTAAATCCTCATATATGACATTAAGTGTCAACACATGTGACAACATATGTCAAAATATGTGACAACATTTTCAGATGCATACTGTTGTTCTTGTATTCTTAGTTTCTCCCTGCTGTTAGACCGCAGAGTTGTATAATTCCTTTTGTCCGCGAGCAACAAATAAGTATGGAAATGTTCCTGCTTGCAATTCAGCACCATCAAATTGTTAAGGCAGATGGGCTTTGTATTAACATTTTATGAAACTAATTCTGGCCTTATTGAAGGCAATGTGCCTTTTTGTTGTACAGCTGCTGAACAGTGGGTGATGAGAAATGATTTTGTTATTCTCCTGCGTGTTTTATTTTCAACATTAAATACAACCATCTCTGCGTGCATTTGTCTGAGCGGGGCACTTTGCTTTGCAGATTAATGGCAGTAAACACTGTTTTATAAATCAACTCCTGTTCCATATTTCTGCTTTTTTTGTCTTGACGGCCCCCTACCAACCAACCAGCCAAACACACACACACACACACACACACTCTTGAATTCAGAGACAGAAGGCAGACAGGCCTGCTGTAATCACTATTTGGGGAACATTCTTTGCTCTCAAAAGACACATCTATAAATCATCCAAGAGACTCATTATTTTGTCAAATATTACACAAAGGCCCACAGAATAACCTGCTGTCACTCTGTCCTACTTACAATTATTTGATCAGTAGTGTCTACATCGAGCAGCAACCTTCGGGCTGAAAAATGAAGCCAAAGCAGAAGTGCCAAAACTGCAGTTCCTCTAATGGCCACTTGAGTCTGGCTCAATCACCCTGAACCCCCATGTTAAAATTCCCAGCTTTACAGCAGAAATAGGCATGTTTACAGCATGGCACAGAAAAAATATTTTGGTCTCTATAGCCTTGTTTACACTTGCACTGCAACCTTGAAAAGACATTACCCGCAGGAGCTGTATGTTAGAACGCAAATGTCTGAATAAGTTGGACCAGGCATAAAACAGACTTTACCTTGCCATATAAATAGTATATAGTCATGAAATGTCTCATTGAGCCTACGTATGAATAGAGCAGGTAATTTTCTGAAGAATTCACAGCAAGTGGGTGGGCGTGTTGACGTTTCTAACACATGGTTTGTGTGACATCAATGACAATGTCTAAGTGAAGAGATGATGAGATTCGAGAACTTCTATTGGTAAGGGCTGTCACAAAATCGTCAGATCATCAAGATCATTAAAATCGTCAAAATCGTCAATTCAAGGAACGGCAAGACAGACGGTTGTTTGTGACCACATTACGAACCGGCTATGTAACTGTGGTGTAATCTGCATCATGCCCTGTCTCCTGCACAATCTGCCTAGGAGCAACCCCTCGCCTAAACCAAATGCAGTATTTGAAGTAGGTGAGAATGCCTCAGACACAGACAATCACCTGTTGTGCGCTACAATAATGAAAGGGAAACTCCAGACATTATCTGGAATTAATATGAGAAAAAGGCTCATAGTAAATTTCCTTGTTCAAGGGGGTGAATAACTTACCTATTTAAACAGAGTTAAGGCATACATTTACACGTAATTAGGGGCATGGCTGCTTTTAGATCGGAAATGCCTCCGATACTGCCTAAAATGCGGTATCGGGTATCGGCAAGTACAGCCTATGACCAATCCGATACCACGTAATACCTCACGTCATTACGCATACACTCACTACAGGCAAATGAAACGGAGCGGAGTTTAAAAAGCATTCATGTCAAATATCTCTTTTACCAAATTGTGTGGCTGCACTTTAACCTGTGTCTTGATCTGTGTCAACACTGGATAATAATAATAATTAAAAAGTTTATGGCATTCATTCTACTATTATGTATTTATTTCTTAATACTTTACATAGAGTTTTAGGAGTTGAGACATACAACAATTCATATCCCATCCATTTTTATTTTATGCGCTGGTATCGGATCGGTACTCGGTATCAGCAGATACCTAAGGGAAGGAAAAAGTGGTATCGGTACATCTCTAATTACCACAGTTAATTATAGCTGTAAATACACCAAGCTAACCAAGCTAGCAGCTAGCATTAGGGTTGGCTCCACCCTCTCGTACAAATACGGTCACTTCTGGCTTGAAAAATCCAAAATGGCAACAGGCAAAAACAACAAACTCAAGGCTTCAGAACAGGAGTCCACAAACCAATGGGTGACGTTACAGTAGCGACATCCATTATTTCATACAGTCTATGGTTTACATACACTTCAATCTATATGTTTTGTCTCAGTGGATTGGGGGTGGAATGCAGATGTGATGTGTGTTTCTAAGGTGTGTTGCATCTCTCACCTGGCTTCCCAGTAGACAGGATGTTCTTGGGGATGGTGACTCTGTCCTCAGAGCTGCGAGCCCAGTCCACCATGCCCCTCCAGCCCTTCATGGGGAAGCTGATGTCTGCATGACCCATCACTGGACGCTTATGGATGCTCAAAACTGTAACACAGAAATGGTGAAGACTGAAACTTTCACTCATTAAACCCTCTTTAATTAACATTTGTATTCTGTTTCTTCATAGTTGCAATCCTACTTCTCTTACTTCTGTCTACAAACTGCAGCTTGCAGTGCGTAGGGATGTCTCTATCTGTTTATTTCTCTGTGCTCTACTCATAGGTTAAATTGGGCAGACCTAATTTGGAAAAATTTGATGTCACAAATGTCCAAGCACCAATCAGAATGTAATTACAGTCATGGAGATTTCTTCTGAAGGGTTTGCTTGCTTTTATTGCTAGTCAATCAAATAAACCACACTGTCCTGATGAAGCAGTTAGCTGAGTTTGTGAAAGCTAAATTATTAATAAATAATACACATCATTTTACTGAACCTTAACTTTGAGTGTTATTGTCTTAATAATTCATGAATTTTAATATTTAAAATTTTGAAACTACATTTTTCATTATTATTTCATTATTTTAAGTTGAGCGTGTATAGATAGTGGGTGCCATAGGCTGTAAAAACTGTAAGGTCTTATTAAAAAATAAAAAACAGTGAAACATACTTTTATGGACACTGTGTTATGTCAGCATGGCCAGATTAACCTGCCTTACCCCCCAGATCACCAGTGTGCCCAGTTTCACATTATCTTAACTTTTTAGAGACTTGAGAGAAATGAATTGCCCTTTATGGTACAAAGAGTAAATCAACAGATTAATTGTTGAGGCAAAGATTAGCCACCAGGCCCCTATTAGCCACCCACCTCCTACACTCTGTTCAGTTCTTTTACGCTTTTATACTTCCTGGTCCCAGAGTAGCCATGTGGAAGTGTGATTTAAAAACATTAAAGCCGTAGTTGGTAACTTCTATATACATAATTTTTTGTAATATTTTCTGAAACTGACAGTTCACCTGCAGTTGTACATGACACATTTAAGTGAAAAAAATCACATTCCTCCTCCTCCTTGCAGTGCTTCTAATGGCATTTTCAAGAAATCCATCATATATGAATAAAACAGCCTATCAGAAACAAGGAGTCTCCAACGCAGCTGTTAGTCATGTCAATCCCTGCTTGTGAAAGTTTTTATAAACATATTTCAGGGCACCGTTTAGCTGTAAAAAGTTTGCTCTGGCTGGTGGGCGGTGCTCCGTTTTAGTTTTATTGTTTTCAACACGGCGACCGGGTTACAAACATTCTTATTTTTCAGCTTAACAGTACACTAAAATATGTTTCTGAAAACATGCAAGGTAAGAATAGGCAATGCAGTAACAGAATGTTAATTCATATTCGATCAGCACTGGCTTGTTTGATGGTTTGACTACAGTTTACAAGCACTGATTGACAGCTGCATTCGAGACTCCTCAGCTCTGACTGTTTTTTTCATTCAGGTGTGGTGGATTCCAGCAAATGTCATTCGAAGCACTATGAGGAGGAGGAACATGACTTTTTTCACAGGCTACTGTCTCATGCACTACTGTCTAGATGTAGTCACAATGTCAGCAAATATGATAAAAGGTTCTTTCTAAAAGTTACCAAGTGTAGCTTTAAGGAACGTACAAAATATAAGCACAAAGCTGAAATAAAACTTAAACTACATTTTGACATTAGGACCCTCCAGGGACTCAATGTCAGTTAATAAAACAGGTCCCACCTTAAAGCCCTTGTCATGTGCATTGATATTTTGCTTTAGTAGTGAATATTTCAGAACAAAATTTCAATTCAATCACCATAAGGCAGCTGACACACAGAAAGTCTGGAGCTTCAGGGGACCATGGACTTCTGGGGCCCCAGGGCAGTCGCCTAGTTGGTATTCCAGCATTGAATGTCTGATATCACTACCAATAAAATACTAAGTTTGATTTAGTATTCGGTGATTGTTCTGTCTGTTTGTCTGTCCACATAACATGCATCAAAATGCGGGGCTAACAAATACGAGAACAGATGCTTTGTTTTGATGCATGTGATACACTGTGTGTTGTTCTGAGGTTCTTTTCTATTTCATGCCAATGAAATACAGTAGTTCACCTTTAAAGACCTTAAACGAAAAGTATAAAATCTAAAATAGAAGATCATTTTTTTGACTCTAACCTCACTCTTAAAATTAATAAACAATATGGTTGAATAAAAGAACCACTAAATCTTCAAGACATAAAAAACAAAAATAACCATGTAGCAGATGAGGTTCAGGTCTGATGAATTCCCTCATCCCTCATCCAACTTGACTACTCTGATGAGTTTGTTGGAAAAAACTCTGATCTAACTATATGTTGCCAGATGATGAGTGTGGCTTTGCTTATGTTCGAGGTGTGGGAGGGAAGAGGAGGTCAGCCGCCCTAGGGGAAGTACGCTGCCAGTGTGGGCGGTTATTTGGCTCCAGACAGCGAGGTGGCACTGCTATAAACAGGACCTCTCATCTGGCCCCAATTCCCACATACTCTCCCTTGACTAAACTCAAACTCTGCCTCGTTTTTATCTGGAGGTCACAGAGAGCAGCAGAGCCTCTGTGATGACTACACTACAGTTTTTCACCCCCTATTTGAGGAAAATAGAGCGTTTACGGTCGCTGGGCAATGGAAGGAGACAGCAGGTAGTTATGAATGTGGATTTGCTGAACCTGCTGCCCTGGGGAGTGCTAATATTTGCCATGGGTTCCTTCTCTTGATGTAGAGGGATAGAAATAGAATGCTACAGAAAGACAGAGTGTGCCATGCCTCAAGACAATAACATTAAATTATCTGAAACAGAGGATTTTACAGCCAAGGATGGTGGGGAATTCCCAATATCCAAATAAACTAAAGGACAGAATTCTTATCCAGGTCCTGAGTCCAGATTTTCCCAACCCAGAGCCTCCACAGATGACTCCAGACTACAAATGGAAATACTTCATTGTTTGATTTTGTTTTAGCAACATAAATATACAGATATATAATTGCATCAGCGGGAGAAATTAATTAGATAACTTCCTCTCCATAGAGCTTTAAAGCCAGTTAGCCAAATAGTTTGCTGGGGGATCAAACAATGCCACTGTTGCTATGGAGACAATACAATACTTAAGTGTGCTGTACTACTTAACGCTATCATTAAAAGGTTTACTGTGTTTCCTACTAAATATACTTAAAAGAAAAAAAGAAAAATGAACCCATATAATAAACAAAACAAGTATATCTATAATGAACTATGATGATGTCATCAGGCCTTTCTCAGCATGGGTCTGGAGACTTAAAACTATTTAAAAGTTTGATAGATGTGTGTGCTTACCGATCAAGGACTAATTGATATTGACCATATGACCATTTTTAATTCTTCACTCACAAGTCTAAATGCATGACAGTACAATACTAAGTGACAGATGCAGCCATTATGATTATTTTATCCTATAGTGTGAAAATATTATTAACGTTTTATACATGTTCAATATTCAAAATAGCCAGCCCATTTTCATTCCCAGGTCATCAAATACCGACACCTTGTTACGGTCCAGACACACCAAACTGACACAAAACCAGAGGCGATGAAGGCCCCCTGCTGCATTACCTGACATTGCAGTGTCTCGGCCAAAAAAGTTGTACACAAACACACTGCAAAGACTACAGCCGGCGGCCAACCAGTACGTAAGTTCTGCACCTGAGTGAGAGGAAATAACTCTTCACACCAGCAGACAGTGGTAGCCCGTTCTAGTCATTCAAAAAGGGAAACCGGAAGACTGTCATGAGACTGGTTAGCCAGTTAGCACATAACGGCACAATCCAATGTGGAAAGAACAGAGCATATTCACCGTGCACCAGTGAACAATAAGACAAACCATCACATCTGTTTAAGAGCTCAATGACTAAAGAAAAATAATCTTACCTGACGGAACAAGTTTGTTTTGATCTCACTCCCTAAGAACACTGATTCAGTATGCTGAAACGGCCATATAAAACAAAAAGGCGACTGAGGTCGACGAGGGTCACCGGTGTGGGACACATCTCACTGACTAGGGTGACAGATGCTCATCGATGGCCCAATGTTGGCCAACAGCCGATAGTTGGCTTGGTGTGTCAGGGTCACGGCATGTGTGATGATAACAAATGCACCCTTTGGCATCTCTCTCAGACACATCTGGTTTTGAACTAACTCCAGTGTAAAGCTAACCACAGCAATCATTGATGCTCAGAGTAACTCATCTAATATAAAGAGTGAGAAAGTCCCTGCGGAATGGGCAGAGGGGGAGGTGGAAGGGTCAAACAAACACAGGACTTTAATCTAGGAGACCGCTTTCCGTGTTCTGTGTGAAACTAAAGGTTAATGGTGTTTTAATGTAAGGTTATGTGTAGTCTCGCTCACCAGACCTTTCTCAAGAAAAGAAAGGTCTGGCTGGGCCGACTCTCACTTTAAGATTGGAGAAAAAAAAACGCTCCGGCTGCTTGTATTTCTTTCAACCAATCACAATCGTTCTGGGCAGTGAACAGCAATGGTGTGCTTGCAAAAAACAGGTTTTGGTGTAACACGCCCACAAAAATATCGCCTACAGGACGCGAACCATGGCAGAAAAATGGCTACATCCCCGCAAGATCAAACACCACAAAAGTTAGTAAAGGACGTGTTGAAAACGATTGAAAACTGCTACACAACCGGAGGTGGTAGGGCGGGACTTCAGCAGGTGGCTCGTTCCGCCCAATGAGAGGCTGATCTATGCAGCGAACTTCCACCCACTCAGACTAGGTTATGTGACTTGCGTCTGTCTGTCGAATACTGACGTCTCTCATGTTACATACTTATTTTAACCCAAAACATAAGGTTTTTCTAAAACCAAACCAAACAATTTTGTTGCCCAAAACTACCTGTGACTGTTTGACAACTTTAACCACGTTAGAACGTGTTCCACCCAGGAGACAGCTGTGCATCACATCCAGGTATGAAACAGTGCGTCTGTTAGACACCAAAGGGTGCCTTCAGTGTAGGTATCATACACCGAAGGCATGAGAAAGTGTTGGTATTGACAACCTGGGATGAGATCACATTAAAATGGCCTGTCATGAATGACTGTTTCATCAACAAGTATTAATTTATCATTTTGTCTGGGACTTCCTTGTGTCTGTTTGTTTGATACAAGTTAGAGAAAAGTCCAATCAAAACCCCTGTTTAAAATATGCCATGACGAATAGTGATCTTGTGGTGATATTGTTTCCAAATTACGTAAAACACATATTTGGCATTTCTGGCTTTTTTGCAACTTCTTTTTTCTTATTGGCCAACGTAGCTTAGACAGGCTAAAATCACCCAACAGGACGTGCAGCTCTTTCTGGGTGCAACAGTGGTTGTTGTCAGTAAACTTGAGAGTGAGGGCACAGGAGATGTGTATGTAAGCGTCAGGTCACCTCCCCTGTCGTCCCTTTTATGTATTGCCATTGTAGTTATGAAGATCAATCTTCAGAGAAAGGAAAGCGTCGATAAGAGTGTTTGTTTTGATAAACACAGATAGCTGTGGGGGATCTCCTGGATGGAGATAAGGCTGACCTAGGTTATCGGTGACTTCATACATGTCTTGGAAGTCTTTCATCCTCAGGCCAATGACATCCACAAAGTCCTCCACCAGACGGAACAGCTCTTTGATGTTTGGCCCCAGCTGAGAAAACAGAGACACATGAAAGTAGAATGAAAGAAAAAGCATCATGGATTTCAGGTGAATTTATATCTGAACTGCTGTTCAAACACTTGACACACAAAAGGCCTTTTATTGTATTTGTGGCAAACATCGTCATACCAGCCGAGTGCCACCAGTTCTCAGATTCTACACAGCTATGACCAACATGAATATTTCATATAGTGCATCACAGCCAACGCTTCATTTGGATGACAAGAGTACATGCAATTAACTCTAAAGGTATTCTGTCTTGGTTTGTTTTGAAACTCTGGGGACACACTCTAAAACTAAGGAATGAGCAACACATAATGAGTGTGTGGACTTGAATAATGTGAAGACTGCAGTCCTCCTTCATGAAAGGATTATTCAACAATAGCGAGGACAGGTTCAGTTAAGGCAACAAAATATTTGTTAAAGTTTGCCTGAAATGGTACATTGACATTAAATGAAAAGTACAGAAACTTCATTACACTATGAATTGATTTTGGTCCCAGTTTTAAGTGTTCATTTTACCAGCAGCTATTGACTGGACTGCTTTTCCCTGCATTTCAAAATAGTATAAAAACAAATTGCAGAGAACTGAAACTTGATTAAGGCAGCTAACCTGCCACATTATGTCTGCTTCAAGTGTCATTATTTTAATTATTAATTACCACACAATGAAAATGTAAATCTGACAACCTCTTTTTCCTATTTGATGTGATTGTAAACATTTAGGTTATGCTTTGTCAAAGACTTAGTTTGATATGGTAATAATTTGCCTAGTTACCTAACTGTTTTGTGATGCTTGCCCCATGATGATTGATGATTGATGATGATTGTTGGGTTAGGTCCATTTATGTGCTGAGCCACCTTCTCTCTAAAGTTTGTTGGTTAATATCATCAACACACAATGAGATATCAACAAGCTTTTGAAAACCTTTGATAAGCTTGGTCCAATAATAAAATGCAAAAAGGTTGGTATGAATAAGACGTATGGTTAAAGACGAGATGTCAAAAATGTGTTTTTCAGAAAATTCAAAATGGCAGATAGTTTTACAGCAGTCCCATCATGACGATTTGTGTGTCAAATAGCAAGTCAGTCAGACTTATGGTGTGATGGGTGTGTCCTTTCAGAAATATAATTTTTGAGCCTTTCATTATAGCGCCCCCATCTGGCCACCTGGTGTTGTATTTCTTGAGCAGCATATGCACAAAACTTCCAATCATTAATGAAAATGTTAAGTGTCTAGGATTAAACATCTCACAGGAATTTGTGAAAACATTTAAAAAAAAAAAAAAAAACTATGTCAAAGCAAAACAACAGGGTGTCAGGTCTTCAGGCTTGAACTCCTAATACGTTTTGAGAAGTGATTTAAAAGATGTCACTGATTCTGCAAGTCTCAGATCATCAGACAGGAAGTTCCAGAGCTGTGGAACCCTGACTGGAAAGGCCTTGTCACTTTCAGGTTTGAACCAAGACTTCAGAAATGTGATAGGAATAGGATAATGGCAGGATTCTCTTTCTGTACGTTGTGTAAGTATCAGCACAATTCTGTCTGGTAAAATGGACCTAGTTAGCACAATGAAAACAAGAATAAAAGCATTTAAACTAGTTTTTAAACCATTGCCTATCTTTATGTTGGGGTCTTCTTGAGATTAAAAAACTACTTTAGTGGTGCATACAGAATTAATAAACAGATCTGAAATTAACTTACCACAGACTGTAATTCTGGGGCCCCAGGGGCACATTTGCTTGGTTGGTAATCCATCTTTGGCCCTGATAAAGGTCTGAAGACTGATAGTTTGGCTTTTTGATAAAATGCCTTGCTTTTTCAAACTTAACATTAAAAGCAGACATTGTGCCCACTGGGATAAACTTCCTGACCCAACTTTCAAGTCTCAGCAAGTTACAAACAAGAAATAACTGGAAACCTCTGGCTGCTGAGACGTTGGGACATACACATTCATAAATATAAAATATTACAGCCACACTAAAAAATGGTGAACTGCGATGTTGTGTTTATACCAAATCATATTTATTTTAGTCATGTGAATAAGAAAAACTCTTCCAGAAAATAAAGAGCTCTTGGTGAGCCTCAGTTAAAGGTAATAATGAAAGTTGCAGAGTAACTGTATGTTCACACCAAAAGCTGCCAGAGCTGCAAAGGCAACAGGTCTAATTCATTTTCAATGGACATGTGGCAACTAGCGTTTTGAGCTGCAAAACCGATGAGTGGCAAGTTGGAAAGTTGAAGACTGGTTAACTTTATGCTAATTAGCTATGAGGCATTTGAGCTGCAAATGACCAGCAACCAATTGGAATATAGATGTCCATCGCTTGTGTGGAACATCCTCAGAAACTTTTAGCTCCTACCACACATTCGTTCCAACTTCAAAACAAGCAGCAACCTGTCAAACTGATCTATGTTAAGCCTGAAGTAGCGCTGGAACCTCTCCCCATCCAGCCGCAGCTCCCGCACCAGCCGATGATATTCCCTGTGCTGTTCAGGCCCCGGAGGATATCGTGAACCCAGACCTGACAGCGGCTACATCCACGAAGGTACCACACGGCAGCAGTGTCTTCTTCCATGTTGAATCAATACACAAGTGTGGACAAGCGCACATACTTATACAATTTCTTTGTGTTCTGGAACGCTTGTTATTAGCGGGAATGCAATTCATTTGCTCTCCTTACCACAAGTTTAACTAATCGCACTGTAGGCACTCGAACCCAAACCACTGACAGTGTTTCAGCTATTTTGCAGCTCTGGCAGCTTTGGTGTGACCGTACAGTAACAATAACAACCGTGCCTCCTTCATGTAATCCTTTTATTATTGGAAAAACACTCTTCTTATTTTGCATGTTATTTGTATTTCAAGACACTGTGCTTATTTTGAGGAGAGCAGGTTGGTTGTTTAAAGTCGTTCTAGTGCGTGGTGAGAAAAGGATGGACAGCTGGACGGCTGAATGCAAGCAAAGATAGTGATGCATGAGTGGATGAGTGCAGCAGATGGATGAGTGGGTGTTCGCGTTGACTCGGTTACTCATTAGCTATAGATATTTCTGTCCTTCAGCAGCGCTCCTTTCCTTCTACCTCTGTCAGTCTGAAAAGACACAGGTGGGCTGTTTGTCCACCTGCGTCTTTGTCACTCTGTCCAACTCATCAATCCTACAGCTTCAGTGTTGTTATTATTACTGTACACTAAGTTTTACAAAAGATGTAATTATGGATGTAAATCCAGGTATAGAAAGAAAGGGTAATACTAACCAGTTGTGCTTCCTCCCACCTCTCCCTGTTCTCTTCCATCAGCAGATTGCTGACTGACTGCACAAAGTTCTGGAAGACAGAGAGAAAATGTTTCACATGATGAAACATGGTCAGACCTGAAGGTATTCACAGGATAAGGCTGGTAGTAGTCTCTTTATTTCTTCTGTCCATTCTTCTGTATGTATCATAATATTGATACATAGGGAATATATTATATTCTATTCCTCTGTTTGAGTAATGTTTCCTGAAAAACTACAGTGACCCACTTTTAAGGATGTCCAAAACCAAACCAACCAAAAACACTATCAAACTGCACTATAGTACATATATTCACATGTATTAAGAATGACCTACTCATAAAAACATACCATACAGCCACTTGTTCTCAAAAACTCCACAGCAGTATCTTTCACAATAAAAAAAAAAAAAAAAAAAAAAAAAAAAAAAAAAAAAAATAGAATATCAACCTCATCCATTAAAGCTGGGGTAGGCAGTTTTATTTTGGCGTCACTGGCCAAAAATCCCACAATGACCTTTAAGCATATTGTATTTCAAGTGGACTAAGAAAAAAATAGACTTCTGCACCTCCTCTTGGCTCTGTTTTCAGGCTTTAGAAAATCTAGCAGATGAAGGGAGACCTTAGCCAATCACAGGTCATTTCAGAGAGAGGGCATTCCTATTGGCTATTTTATAAACACAGATGAACATGCACGTCCACCTTGGTGAAAGCTTGAGTCAATGGCCTGAAGACCTGAAGAGAAAGTTGCTATTCCAGCATTGGCAACAACTGCCTATACTCCAAAGCAACCTAACTGGACCCATCCACTGTCCCTCCTGCCCACCCCACTCAGACCCCCCCCCTTAAGTTGTTGTTTCCTCCTGACGCCACCAGGTGCTGTTACACAATAATGGCAACCAGCCGTGTGTCACGCTGACATGCCTGACGCTGGAAGTCACTGCCCAAGCTCTGTATCTGACAACTGGCCTGGCCTGAAATATCGGCATGTTTCAGAGATGGAGAGAAAATGTTGCTCATAGTTTAGCCTTCTGCTAACCAGAGCTGAGGGCATATGACTGCCATTTCATGTTCACATTTATGTAGCTAACGTTAGCTAGAACCTCGGATCACAACGCTCCCTGCCGCTACGGACCATCTCACTGGGAGAAGAGGGGGCAGAAGCTCTAGGGACACACCTGTGTCAGTGGCAGTAGCACCCCACATCCAGCCAGCGCAAACCCCTGCTCCCAGGGACAAAACAGCTCTACCAGACAAGCAAACTTTCTGTTGCTGCTGTGTCAAAGGATAAATGTTCATCTAGTGGGAGGGGCTTAGGACAGAGAGGTGAGAGCTGACGGAGGAGGGTGTATTTTCAAATTCTGCCATTTTCCTTGCCTTTTCAAGATTTCTGCCTACCCCAGGTTTTTTTAAGGTTTTTTTTGTCATCATATGGTTACACCAATACTTGAAATTCTAACAGTTCCTGCTTCTGAGCCGTGTTCCTCTAAATCTGACCAATCCTTGCTATAAAACGTAATCATGTATCAGAGTTTTCACCTTAACTGTAATATTGTTAGGGTAATATACACCCTCAAACCGCATTACAAACAGCAGTAAACTCATATATCAATTTACCCTCATGTCTGCACTGCTGGGACTGTAGTATGCCCTCCTGAAAATCTCCGTCATGTTCTTCAGCACGTCCACGATGGCCAGCAGGTCCCCACTGTAACTGGTCCCATCACTGGATGTCACCCTGAGCTTGGTCATCACCTCTGAAACTCCATCTCCCACAAGGCCACGCTGTGCTTTGGACAAGTGTTCCCGAGTCTAACAGAGAAAATGGGTTCTGTTAGTTTTGACAGCAAGTGATCAACACCTTTGTGCCTCAAGAAGCAAATTTGAGAAGCCATAATCAATGTCTTCACTTGGTTATTTTGCTTTGAGGCTACCAAGAGTGTAAAAGAAAAAACTTCTTGATGCTCACCAAAGTTTGTATACTGCGATAGTCATTGGAAATGCATTTCATATAGGTGGGATTCTCCCAGTAGGCGATGCCCTCTTCGTCCAGGGTGCAGCGGCGCAGGATAAGCCCTGTGTGAGATCACATGAATATATATCACCACAGTGTGTTTCTAATCCAACTCCTAAAACTACCAGTGGACATACGCGTCTTCCGGATGGTCAGGTGTGAGCTCACCCATGGCATTGGGAGGACAGCGTACTGCGGCAGTATCCCCAGCTGGAGTCATCTTCCATACAACATTGGAGAAGTTGTCCTCGCCACATATTTCATGAGGTTCTGTTCACAAAAGGAGAGTCAATGAGCATCATGCAGGGTATCAACATATAGGCTATCATGGAAAACTGGTTACAGTTGGGGTAAAGACAAAAAAGTGCAGAAAAAGGCAGCTCAGCAAACCATGTTGCTACCACTGACCTGGGCATCTCTTTTCATTACAGCGCCTGACCTCTTCTCGTTCTCCAGGACAGGGCTGCCCTCCAAAAAAGGGCCCATAACAAATCCTGTTTCTCTGCTGGCTCCCCCCTCCACAGGTTTTAGAACAGCCTGACCACAAAGACCACGGCTGCCACTTGCCATCCACTGACAGAATGCAAACAGCAACAGTGTTAGACAGGACTTTATCAAGCACAACAAAACACACACACGTCAGTCATACAAACAGGTCATTTCAGTGTTTCTGCTCCATTTAGTACAAATTATGTATCATTTACATTGACTGCACATTGTACTGTGTTGAATTTTTAGTATTTATATCCCCGGAGCATAAAAATCAACTAGCAAAGACTTGAAATTTGCTTCATGCAATTCATTGATAATTCATAGCATTCTGAAATTAATGAAAACCGAACAGTCTGGAAGGCAGGAACATACATTCATCACTTCAAACCACTATGAAACACTGCTAAGAAAAACACTAACAAAGAAAAGTTTGTTTGATTTTTAGAGAATGTGGAGTTTGGTGAAAGGCAGCTACACAAATATCATTGACTGATATCAGAACCATAAATGACATGAAAATTAAAGATTCATGGTAAAAAATATCACTGTATAACCAGACAATACAAATTATGGACAAAAAACAACAACAACGAGGTGGCACCATTGCCATGTCTTGAAAAACACAATATGTTCAGCTTTGAAAGCTTCATAAGCTATTCTAACTTATTTTTAGATGCCTATAGTCATGCTCCTTGTCTGCATAATGAATCATCAACAAGACACCAGCACACCAGTAGAGTCAACACACGTGCCTCAGCAAACAATAACTGTTACATTGTCATTCATTCATTCATTTTCTGTTCTTATCCTGATGGGGGTCACAGGGGGCCGGAGCCTATCCAAGCTGACATTGGGCGAGAGGCAGGGTACACCGTGGACAGGTCGCCAGACTATTACAGGGCTGACACATAAGGCCCGTTTCCACCGCAGGAACTTCGGGGTAATTTTACGGGGCCAGGGCCGTTGGTGCGTGTCTCCATCGCAGGAACCACCCCCGAAGGACAGAGTTCAAGTCCCTGCCTTGAAGTAGGTACTCAGAACGGCCCTGAGAAACTCCTGGCTGGGGCTTGGGGATTACTTGGTGCTGATTGGATATACTCAAGACGGGATGTGATGTCAACAGAAAGCAGCAAAATAGCCGGCATTTTTAAAACTCAGTAGATGAGGGTTAGCTCGTTCATAGCTTCGGTAACTCAATAAACGGTCCATGAAAAAAATATTTTTTCCAGCGGATGTCTTAGTTACAACATGATTGAGCTAGCAAAGCAGTTTTGTGTTGATATGTGTGGTATGTATTCAGTTTTGGGAAATCACGATGTCTAGAAAGCATCAGCTAACAGGGACAGCTCACAACAGCAGCAAAGCTAACATCAGGACGTCATCTGTTAAAAGCCTCCCGTTGTCGGATATGACATGAAACTACTCCAGTCAGCTCAATCATGTTATAACTAAGACATCTGCTGGAAAAAAAAAATATTTCACGGACCGTTTATTGAGTTACTGAGTATTACAGACACCGCTAAGGGCTAACAGCTAACAGCTGAGTATTACAGACACCGCTAAGGGCTAACAGCTAACAGCGTCCCTACTGTCCCTACGCCCCTACGTCGCCCCGGTCAAAATGGTCGTGCAACGATTACGTCACATCCAGAGCCCATAACTTTACAGGAACCTTCCTCCTACTCCGCTCTCTCAGTGGAGACACAGTGGTTGAGAGGGCCGAGTGAGAGGACGTTCCTGTAGTAGTTCCTGCCCCCCAAATAGTACCAGGAACTTCTTCAGTGGAAACGGGCCTAATGAGACAGACAACCATTTATGTTCACATTCACACCTAATTTAGAGTCAATTTACCAATTAACCTGCATGTCTTTGGACTGTGGGAGGAAACCGGAGTACCTGGAGAAAATCCAAATTGACACAGGGAGAAAATACAAACTGCACAGAGGGGCTCCCACACCCGAGGGTTCAAACCCTCCACCCTGGGTTTGAACCAGGAACACCTCTTGCTGTGAGGCCACTACAGACATACCTGTATTTTACATTTATGTGGATGTATTTCTGTGTGGATTTGCAGATGTATTTTTTCTGTGTGCATTTGTGGATTGTTTTTTCTGTTTAAAATTTGGTGGCTCCTCCTGTGGACAGGTGTTGCAAATTAATGTTTTGCTATGAACACTAAATACAGCACATCTGGTTCTTGTGCATGTCTTTATCTAATAAGATACTGGCCAATTAAAACTATAACTTTGCCTGAATTTAAAACAACAGCAAATAATTTGTAAACAATCAATTTCAGTTTTCTGTACTTTAAAGTTTTCACTCTTTGTGCTTAAGACATATATGGTCTGTGCAAAAAAAAAGAAAAAAGACTACTGAAAGTTTATAGGGTGCAGTATGAAAGTCAAATAACATTTTTTTTTTAATTATCTGAATGTAATTCGGCTTCTAAATGTCATCCTGTGTCTGAAATAATGAATCTGGTTTGTTGTATTCTGGTATCGTCTCCCCTTTATGCTTTGTAGGAAATGTGCCTTTATTTAATGGCCTGTCACCTGCATCTACTTAAATCGTTCCCACCCTACTGGATCAAACATACAAAAACCACTGGCACGGTCCTTTGAAGTCACACGTCAAACCATGTAGCATAGCTTAGACATTTCATTCATCAAGCCAACACCCTGTGCCAATTGTGTGTTCAAAGGATTTTGATTATGTATGCAGTCCCAAGGCAAATTATTCAGTAACTAAAGAGCCACATCTTAAAACACAAACAGAAAAGACCTGCTGTACACATCCATCCTGAGAGATTCTAGTAATTCTGTTGTGAAATATCTCTTTCATACCCGGGCACTCCCCAAGGAAGCAGTCGACAGTCTCCAGCCATTCTCCTCTGCACTCTGAGCCTCCATACGAGGGGCCGTTACACTCCCTGGTTCTCTGCATGGTCCCATTAGAGCAGGAGGCGGAGCAGGAGCTCCAGCTGGACCACTCATTCCACACTCCATCCACTGAGAGTGGCCAGGGTCACCAACAGGAGGCAAACAGAAAAGAAAGGACATGGAAAATGTCACTTATTTGGTGCAATATGGATAATACACTATATTTTATTATAGATATTGTAATAATAAAATTAAGGTGCATTTCATGAGTGCACTTCCACATGGCCCTCACTGCTGAACATTTCTACTCTGACATATCAAATCTGCTTGTATTCTTTGTGTAGTTGTAATTCAGAGTGTGAAAGGTACTGATGTACATTACACACTGTAGTGTTTTGTTTAGGTCAAATGTTGTGGTAACCTATGGACCAGCTTTGCAGGTTCAGTGATCTTAAAACCAACATTTTCAATGAAGTTGGGGGGCAAAGTGTTTATAACTTTCCCAAGTAGTCACACTTGAAGGCAGGGAAAAAAGCCCATCATCATGGTGGGATGATATGTGATGAATCGTCTCAAAGGCATTCCTGGCATTCGTTGGACTGTACACATACAGTAAGAAAAGGGCACAAGTAGTTGTATAAATGGCTGGATACAGTCATGATTCTGTTTATTCTACATAAGGTGTCTGGTTGTCTGACTCACAGGATGTAGACTGAGCATTTAAGATTGTCATTGGACCACTATTTTGAGAAAGAATTCTCCTCCCCTTCCACTATCTGTGTGTTACAATTTCATAATCCCTGTTGCTACGTGAAACAACAACAACAACAACAACCTCCAGGCTAGTAACCTATACCCTGGCAAGTTCTGACAAAGATATGGGCCGTGCAATAGGGCAGGCCTGTTTGTTCTTTTGGTGAAAGGTTGTAAAGATATACAAATGTTTAGGATATCTGCTGTCTAACAGGGACATTCTTGCATGTTTGCCCACTGGTTATGGAAAAGTTTAATATTCCAAGCATGGCCTATTGTCTTAGTGAGCTAGCATGAGTAAACACTGAGACACTGTGTAAAATTGCCACGGTAGATGGTAGTGGTAAATGTCCCCAGGAAGTGTGCCAGGCTTTGAAGCCAATTTGCATAGTGGCCAAACAGTGAAATTACATCTGTCACATGATGCCCTGCAGACTAAAAAGACTTAAATGACTAAAAAGATGTCTGTAAATCAGGGGACACATTTTTTGAGCACTTAGCACCGCCCAATATAATTATGACTGGTTTAAAAAAAATACTTTTTATACTTTTTTTATACACTTTTTATAATAATTTTTGACCCTTAGAGCAGAATTATGATGGGTTCAGCCAGACTAGGGTTGGGTCGGTATGAGAAAAAAAAAAACGGTCCGGTTTTTGTAAAAAACCGCATCAAGTTGGTAATACCAGATTTTCTCCACTTGGGGGCGCAATTGACTCATTTAAAATAAAAAACGACCTTAGGACAACAGAGTGACAGTAAAATAAAAAACGACCTTAGGACAACAGAGTGACAGTAACAAGGTGTTTCTTTTATTCCTTACAAATAAATTTTGCAGCTTACTCAATCAGTGCAAACAAGGATTGCCTCCTTCATCTGGCTCAAAGCCAAAGTGTTGCCATAGTGGCGCATTCCTTGATTTCGTCGAGACTAAATTGGCCGCCATTATCGACTCCCCGTCACTATTAAACAAACTCCAGGCTACAGTAGAGGCGCATGCGCACTCGCACCTCCTAGCTCAGTCCCTGCCCCACCCCCCTCTCTCTCCTGCTTGCTGTGCGCTTGGTGAAGAGGCAGACACAGGTGCTCACAGACTCGGGCTTACTATAAGCGGAGCGGACTACGTGTAAAAATGTCCGTGAAAAATCCCCGCGATGTGAAAAATACATGCCGAACAGTCTTTTGTGTGACACTGGTGCGAGTCCACTTTTACCGGGTGGACCTCCGCGGCGTGCGCTCCGCGTACGTTCTGCCCGAGTATGCGGTCCGGCCGGTCTCAAAAAATAAAACCCGGTCCAAGACGGAGTACCGGACCGAACTGGTATTACCGAGAACCGACCCAACCCTAAGCCAGACTGTTCTCCAACCCTTTCTCCACATACATCTATAGGCCACAGTCATTTATTTTGGAATACAAATTAATGAAAAGCCCCTTGTGGTCACAGGGATTAACATGCTCCCTTGCCAACCCATGGATGCTTTAAGTACATCTTTAGGTTTAACCCTTTTGTTTGAATTTTTTGTAACATTTGATTATTATTAATTTATTTATTTTTTTGATAAATAAGTAATGAATGTGTTCCTTACCTGGACAGACAGCTATGTTGCAGAATTTGGTCTGTTTCTCTGGGCCCTCACAGGGATCTCCCCCAAACTGTGGGGGGGTGCAGGTTCGTGTCCGTGACCTGTAACCTCGGCCACAGGTCGATGAACACAAACTCCACGGTGACCACTCGTCCCAAGCGCCGTGCACTGCAATCAGAGCAGCTAGGGTATGATTTATAGACAGACAAACACAGGCCCCCTGGATACACCTGAACAATATAAGAGAGAACTTCACTGAGACACTAAACTGTGCTGACTGCTATAAGTTACCCTGCTGTTTAGCTTTACTGGGATCATGTATGCTGATCCATGGCCCTGCGATAATGTTGCCTTCTAAGTTGAGGAGTCTCCCTGCCTGTCTGCATGTAGGAGAGCCTGAGAACCCTGCAGAATCTCTGTTACTATAGGGGGAGTGACTCTAAACTGCAGGCAAAGTGAGGGTGGAAACCAACCCAGGGGCTGCCAAGTGCCTGAGGAGGGGAGTCAGGTGGGTCTTGTATGGGTGAGGCAAGGTCCAGGAGAGGGCTGGGCGAGCGCAGGAAGTTGGCAGTGGGGGAAGCATGGGGGGACGGGGCTTACCTGGACAAACAGCAGAGTTGTTGCAGGGTCTCTGCTCTCGCAGTGGCCCACTACACTGGGTGCTGTAGGAGGAGGACACACAGAAACGAGTGCGACTCTGCCAGCCCTCCCCACACGTGGCAGAACACACACTCCACGCTGACCACTCCTCACCTGAAGCTGAGTCTACTGAGGAGGTAGGGTGGGTAAAGGATAGGAGGATAGAGGGAGAAAAAAGAGGAAAAGGAAAGGAGAGGGCCATAACTAATTACCATGCAGGATGCAGCCTCTGTGGCCAAAAGAGGAAGGGTTGTGGTGTGATAAAGGGTGGATTCTAGCTGAGCCACATTTTAAAGGCCGCCTCCTTCGAAGGCCTCAAAGGTTCCTCCAAATGTGGCTGATACATGAGGCCTTATTTTGCAGGCATGTCTGGTGGTCCTTGATGGCCCTCAGTATTCCAAATTATTGGTCACTTGAAAAGACAATGATACGAACTTGTCTGTAGACCATCTCATTTGGAAAGGACCTGCAGGTCCAGCCCAACAAACCCCTTAAGCTGCATCCTTCAAAGGAGGTGGCCCCTGAAATAGACCCCAGCTTCTGCTCTGCTTGTCCTTCTTCATCTGTGGGGCTCTGATGTCATATCCTTTGCATTAACTTCCAGGGGAAGTGAATGCCACTGGCTTAGGATATGTCAGTCATCTTTTTGATGGCCATGACTGCCGATTTGATGGGTCAGTTGACCAGAAAGGGAAAATTGGGCAGTCACAGCTGGGGAAGCAGGGAGAAGAGAACTAAACAGGAGGTGGGGAATCGGTTCGCAAATTAAAGTGATACTTCACACAAAGTCTATCTCTTGTATCAAACCTGCACAACCTGTAGGCAAGAAAGGTTTGTACTTTACCTTTCCCCAAAGAACACTGGGTGTAGTCAGCTTAGATTCATATCAGTTACTATGAATTCCGAAAGTTTTTTGTGATGGACAAATGTCAAAAAGGAAGCCAATCCTGCAACAGGATCCACGCTCCCTGTATCCATCCATTTGCTCATTCTGTTAGATATGACTAAGCACTGACACGGATCCAAGCTGATCATAGCCTGTTGTCTCTCTGAAGAAATTAACCACAAACCTTTTACAGCCACCTTATGAGGTAATAGTCCAACATTTTGGGGAATACACATATTTGCTTTCTACCCAAGGTTAGATGATAATATTGATAAACACTTTGTTGTCTCTGCGTTAGGTAGGGAGCTAAATGTGGCATGCTATGCCATTGTTCCAAAGGCCCATAATGCCAAAACTTCAACTGTCCAATAAATGTCCCATTCGTCCTAAACCCAGCTCTCCCAAACAGAAACACATGGATAATTATTATGCAGTATGATGTCACTGGACCTTCCTACTATGGCTAAGGTATGACCTGCCCTACTCTGCCTCTGATTTGCTCACCCTTACCCAGCAGACCACCAACTGTATTAGATGTTGATATTTGGTTGAATTTGGATTTTAACGTTGGGTAGACTCACAAGTCAGTCTTTAGACGCTTTGCTTAACTAAAGACTGATGACTTTCTCCCTGATTTTGTGTTTAGATGGGCGGATACAATTTCAGAGTTTAAAAAACTCCCTACGTTGCAGAACCAAAAGTAAATCCACAGGGCGGTCCTTCGGTGGCTCGCTGAACTCTTGTGCTTGTAAACATAGTTCCACTAGAAACACGTGTAGCGGTACTAAATGGCTCAGCCGTGCTCGCAGAAAACGCCGTCAAAGTTAGTGGATGTTTGTCGCGTTTGCGGCGACACATTCTCACCAACTAAAAGAAACAAACATAATCTTTTACAAGGCCATGACTCATCCGTCTGGCTGGACTAAAGAGGGAATCGCCTTGTTGTTTACAAATACTTCCGGGTAGAAAACCAGCAGAGCTTTTAGCTATATATAGCCTATATATCACATTTTTCACATCACTGTATCACCGTTTGGACTAATCCGATGTTTGTAAAGTCTATAAACACAATGATTGAACAAACATTACTATTTCTGTGTGCACGTTTAGCTGGGCTAACCGTTAGCTGTTAGCC
>NC_065511.1:7297467-7301534 GCF_006386435.1 Epinephelus moara
TCAATTTTGTGTTCTTGGACGTTAGTCTGGGGCGCCGTCAGCCATTAGGCGTGCTAGCCGCTCCCCCCGCCGATCTCCGCAAGGGATGTGAGGACTCTAAAACTTCACCAGGGCCTCTGTCGGCATATGGGTGAGTAGATAATGGCTGAATTTTAATTTTTGGGTGCACTATCCCTTTAAGCAACCAAAATCCAACATTTTCAAAACATCTAGTGCCAATGTCATCTTGACAAAGAATAATCATATTTAGGCATAAGGTACAGAGAACAAAACTCAAGTACTGCAAAACATCATAATGTTAACATCCCAGCAAGGTGAAATTGTAACGTCGTTAGACATTTAAAATATCTTTAACCTGACTTTAATTCCAACCAAAATTTAATATCTGTGAGACGTTAGAATCCAATGTCTGTCTGACATCACACTGAAGTCTGGTGCCAGCTGGGAGTATTCTTACTCTGACCTGACCTTATCACTCCTCATGCCTCATCAGCAAACCAACCAATGAAGGTGACAAGTACTAGCCAGTCAGTATCAGAGTAGGGAAGGTCATGCCTTCGCCATAGTTGAAGGGTCTAATGACATTGTTTAGCATAACAGTTAGCCATATGCTTGTGTTTGGGAGAGTGCCATTGAAGAAACATTTCTTTAGAGCAATTAACACTTGTGTTCGGAATAACAGGCTGTCATACAAATGGGCTTTCTGTCCAATGGGACATTTCTGGACTATTTCGGCTTTGGAATTATGGGCAGTCCCAGAAGTGATTAGCCTAGTCAGTTTAGCATAAAGGGGGAAAAAGCTTGCCTTGCTTTCTCCAAGTTAAAAAAAGACGCAGTTACATCACCCGTAAAGTTTGATATCTATCGTGCACAAAACGCCAGGTAGTAGCTATTGTTCGCTAAGAAAAAGTTATAACATTTACTCTTTTTATACTTGAAAAGAGTAAGTGTTGTAAGTTTTTCTTAGCGAACAATAGCTACTACCTGGCGTTTTGTTGTCATGGAAGATACAACGTGTTCATTACTTAGCTTTAGAGGTGTTGGTGGATATATTTTTGAACTTTAGACAGAGCCAGCCAAGCTGTTTCTCCCTGTTTCTTGTCATTATTCTAAGCTAGGCTAAACCCATCCTGATTTTAGCTCCATATTCACCACACGAACATGAGACTGGTATCTAACTCTTAGAAAGAAAAGGTAACAAATAAGCATATGTTCCAGTTTGATGAACTATTTCCTCCATCCTGCAGAGGATGGAGTACTTGCTTCTGGTGATTTTGGGTGGAGTATCACTTTAACAGAGAGGGAGGACTCCATTAGATATAGTGTTTTACAGACAGGGCACAGTGTCCTGTTATGACCTCACATTAATACAATTTCACTATGTTCAGTCAGGGTCCATGTTGGAATTAGTCCGTTGCGGACGAGGCACTACTTTGGGAGATTTTGATAGATGTGTGCATTAAATGTGAGTGCAACTCTCCTGTGTGTGGTTGTCATTGTGTGTATCTTGTACAAGTGTGGTGGTCACCCAAGCTGCCACAGTGACTGATGCATGGGATCCCTCTGCGTCCCGTTGTCTTACCTGTCTGAGGGTTCTGCTGTCCACTGCGGGGCTTGTCTACGTCATCGCGCTTGCGGCTGTCCACCGAGCGAAGCGATTGGCTGCGAGAGAGATGGCGGCCTTTGCCTAAAGGGGGTGAGGCAAGGCCGGGGGGGAGGAGGGGGCGGGGGTTAGCAACCAGAGGTCCTTCATTAATGGCTTATATTTGGGACACAACCGTGACGTGATTGGTCACCCAGAACAGCATCAGCCAAACTTGGGACTTTTGTTGTGCTGTTGGTATTAATGTGCTGTAAATGTGTGCAGTGCTCATTTTATGTTTTCAGCTGGTGTATAATAATGTTTATCTGAGTCTTCAAATGCCTCTGATGGCATGACTAAGTGAAAAAAAAACACAAACACATCTACAGTAATGACAATCTGCTGTTCGAGCTATTTGTCAGACAGAAACGTACTGCTAGTTCTGTAAAAATGAAGGAGAAACATTAAGTGAAAGCACTAAGGCTTCTTGGTAAATAGCTTCTACATAATAGAGCTCAGATGTTGATTTCCTGTGTCCTTTTAGCCATTTGTGAGTGTAATGATTTTGACAAACTGTGCATGCATGGTCTTGAAAACGCTTGACCATGTCAATATAATTTCTCATCGATCAAAGTCCCCTTTCCAACATGCACTCCTTAAGTCAAAACACTGACTTATAGAGGATGGATACACAAACAGATGGACAAGACATACAAAAGAAAGTATAACAAAAAATAGCTGTGAAAACACACTTTGCACACACCACACACTCATAATTAACCACAAAGCGTTAAAGGGCAACTCTCTGACAGATAGATACGGATGTGTAGAAATATGAATGGAAGTGCACACAGAGGATGAGGAGCTCACCAGTGCAGGGCTGTGAGTTACACGGCCGGCCCTCTTCCACCACACCTTCACACAGGTACGACTCTTCTGGAGGTGACTGACAGCTTCGGGTCCGAGTTTGAATCCCGCCTCCGCACTCACTGCTGCACTGCGCCCACTGACCCCACACACTCCAGCCACCTGGAGAAATACATGCCAAATCACAGCGGCCATTTATGAAGCATTTTTGTCAACCCCCAATCACAGAGTGGACAATATCAAAGACGTTCACAACGTCATCATGGTCAGGTGAAAGACCTGCATGTTTGTAGACAGAAATATATTTTGTCTTTCCTTATCCCTGTAATTATCTTTTGACCCCCTGGAGGGTCCCAGCATCTATGTTGGAAAACACAGATATGTATCTCACTTCCAATATTTATTTATTAAGTAGCGTATGTTTACTAGGGGTGCAAACAAATATGAATTATTCAGATACGCATAGATAATGCTCCGTGAACAGATGCAAGCATGATGCAGATATGTCAGAATGTAAACAAACAGGCTATAGGAAACGAACATGGAGGGATTAGGCATGTCACAATACCAGTAAAAAATAATAATAAATTCATGTAACTATTCTTGATCCCTAATCCAACAGTAAAAAAACAAAAACAATAATAACACTTAAACATACACTCCTTTATTAAAAACATTTCAATTAAGTGTTATTTTAGTTTAATCTTTAATCCCTGATGAGCCGCCTCAAACGCAAAGTACTAGTCTCTGTGGGTTCATGAGATTTGGTGGGCATGAAAACATATATTAATATATAGCCTAGGCCCTACAGTTTATTAACATATTTCTCCTCCATTGGTGTTGTTTAGCACTCATACATGTAAGATGTGACAGTTGGTTTTTGTGGTAGGCTATTTGTCATGCCCAGTTGTGTAAGGTAGTAACGCCCTAGTTACTAGTTATGAAGCACACACACACACACACACACACACACACACACACACACACAGTTAGGTATATACAGTGTTGGATAAGGGTTACTTTAAAAGTAATAAAAGTACGTTACTGCGTTACTCCCTGAGTAATGTAACTCGATTACTTTAAAAGTACTTCCAACGTTACTCCCTGAGTAAAGTAACTCAAGCACTTTTAAAGTACATTTAAGTATTCTACATTTCCTATTGGGCAATGGACCACAGGGCGCTAAGCCTACATTTTATTGTCTCCAAAATTAAAGTTATGGACCCCTTGCCCTTCACTGAGATCCAGTTCTCCCATCACAGCCGACGTTGACCAGTAGAAACACAATACGATCTGCTGCCGTAGACAACTGTATGACAACAACACCCCAGCGTTTTTAATATTTCCTCTAGGGATGTTACCACACAGAGTAAAAGGGGGAAATGATGGTGTGAAACAGCAGAGGCACTTTGTCAACCCGCTGAGTTAACCTTACTGTCATTAGCATCAAGCTAGCAAACAATGGTACATCCTCACTGTCGGACATAAAGTAATAAACATTAACAAATAGCGGCGGGGCTTTTACTCACCACAACTGCAGAGGCTCCCAGCTTCATTTGAAACAAGCTACATTATAGACGGTCTGTTATTTATTAATCCCTCTGTGTGTTTATATATT
>NC_065511.1:7301698-7324004 GCF_006386435.1 Epinephelus moara
AGTAATAAAAACAGGACAAGAATAACCCGATGACATCACAAAGACGACCGGGGATAATTGGTGAGTACCAGCGTGTAGCGTGTACCAGGCATAATGCAAGTCCTGAGTCTGAAATATGTCTGTCAGCGAGTCCTACTCCACCTATTTAGACTCCACCATAGACAACGGCAGCATTTCTCCGACAACGTAGCTAGCCACAAGCTCTGTGGCTTCTTTCAGACTGATTTCATGGTTTAACGTTATCTCCGTTATTAGAACCAAATGACAGCCGTTGCTGTTTCGGAACTGAAGGACCAGCGTTCTAAAAGTAACGGAAGTAACTGATGTCTTGTTTGAAAATGTACTTAAGTATTTGATTACTCAAACAGCAAACTAATACGTTAGGTTACTCGTTACTGCAAAAAGTAATCAAAGTACTCTAACACTTTACTTTGTAACGCGTTATACCCAACTCTGTATACATACATATATATATATATATATATATTTCACCAACAGTGTGTCTTACTTTTATGTAATAGCCACTTGCAGATGTGTCCAGCTTGTCTGTCTTGAGAGATTTTCCACCTAAATTAGCTACTGTAAATCGTATCATCTCATTACATGATTAAACAGAGACTTGATATTGGACAACATCAACATACATATTACCCAACAACAGTAGCGGCTCATGGTGAAATTGGGTGGGGGCTAACGCATTAGGCCTATGGCCTATACTGATGTATAGTTCAGCTGCATTAACAGTAACATCACACTGAGATACAGTACCAGGTTACAGCAACAATGCACTACAACAAAACTAGAGAATTAGGCTAACTACAAAAAACTATTTTCCGCTGTACACACAGACAGGAAAGGTAAAGAAAGGAAAGAAGTAATGCTCCTTCAATAAGAGGTTAGAACTTGGGCCTAGGGCTGGGCGGTATGGCCTAAAATCAATATCACGGTATTATTTTGGGGGGTGCAGTGACGGTATGATATCGTGGTATCGTCTTCTCTCTTTTTTTTACACCTTAAATAAAACAATTTAAAAAGCCACACAAGTCTAGACTGGAAACTGGAAAGTAAAATGGTTGCTAATCCATCTATTATTGTGTATAAAACGTTATATAGTATAAACGTTAGAGGGAAGAGGGAGGGCCGGCGGCTCCCGGGCCCCCTTCTCCTGCGGGCCTGGGTTTGGGGCGGTCGGCCAGGCCACCTCCATCACGTGGCGAGGGAGGTGTGTGAGGCAGGCCGGCAGGCCGGCAGGCCGTCAGGACCCGTTCTGCCACCGTAGCCGGAGTACTGTGGTATGAAGGTAACCACAGAAGCAGTACCGCGGCTCATGTTTAAGTTAAGTTACCATCACGGCGAATACCGCCGAGCCCTACATGGGCCTACCTTATTTGAAGAGAAGCTCACATCGACGGCCTTTCTGGGATGCAAACAGGTTAATCGCCAAGTCATTAAGTCCGATGATTTTTGGATGAGGTCCCGCTCCATAGACAGCATTTAAAATAATCCACCTCGTGGATTCGCAAGACTCAAAGCTCACTCTCCCACTACAGTAACAGCAGGCAGGTCCTCACTGTACTTCCACGCACTGTCATTGGCCAAAAGTCAGTGGCCTGGGCTGAATGAATTTAGCTCAGCTGGACAGTAAATCAAGGGGGCTTGTCACGACACCTGTCACTCACGATGTGACAACAATGATTGGAAGCTGATTCTAGGAGTATGGGCTGTAAAAAATCAGCGCATTTAGATAAATCCTGCGTTTCTGTGACTATTTTTGTGCTGTTGCTGCTATAGGTTCCACCAAATACAATCAGTTCTAAGGTTCAGTAACTAATAGCCTATTTTAATATTTTCTTTAATTTAATAATTTTCTCGTCTTCATTGTAAAAGATAGGCAGGGCTTAGCCCTGCTAGCCCATTTATACCAGCCGTCTCTGCCCAACAGTCATCATTACATTTATGTATATGACAAAACCTATGAAAGAAAATAGGACATTTTTAGTTTAATTAAATTGTTTTTTTGTAGTTAAGTTATAGTTTTTATCATTTATGTAGAATAAGCATATAATGATAATTTTGCTACGGATGATACTATTTTACAAAAACAGACTAGACCATGATGGAGATGGGTTGGACTTTTTGAGGGCATACGTATATAAAAAATGAGTGAGTTCTTCTTTGAACAATTTATGTGTTTTGTGTATATGTCTGTTTCATTTATGATTATTTTAACTACTTGTTTTGTCTGTTATACTCTCATCTTTAGGAGAGAAATAATATTTGTTTTAGAAAAGATTTGAAATTTTAGTAAGAAGGTTTTCACCATAAGCTGCTTAAGGTTTCTTACGACCTGCCATATTTCTTTATATTTACTTGTTTTTATCACATCTTGTGTGCTAATAAGATTCAAATTCAAACACTGGCGTATTTCCAGGTGGCAATTGGGGCCCTCCACCCCACGGGCCCCAGTGCAACCGCACTGCCTGCACTGTCAATATGTGGTCCCGCCCCTCCTCCATTGTGAGTGGATGGCTGGTTAAAACGTGACAGTGATGAGTGCAGCATTTTACTCAAAGCGGTACATTGTTCAACTGTCGGTGACAAAAAAAAAACACCAAACATGCAGTGCTAAGCACAGAATAGACTCTCAATGCCGTGTCACACCACTGGCATTTGTATCATACTGTAAATATGAGGTGCTCCTATTAGATAACAGAATACACTGGCCTCACAAAAAACACTTTTTTTTCTCTCAAGTTGAGGTGGAGCTCTCGCCGCAGCTGCTTTTGTTGAATTCTTTCACATGTTGTCTTTCTTTTTCTTACAATGTAAAATGCCATAGGCATTACGTTTTATTGGGAAAGGTGTTAAGTATAGTTACAGTTACAGTTACAGTTATAGTACAGTTCTTTTGTCAGTGAACCTTGTGAGCTTTAATGGAGCCGAATTTTGTAATGTTACCTTTGTTAAATGTTGCTGTTGTCCCTGGCTTCATATGAGTAGGGGATATCTCCGCTAACCACTAAGCTAATTTATACAATTTAAAATGTCATTGGCAAAAGACAGGTGTTTTGTCTGTGATGAATCTTGGAAGTTACATTGAAGCCAGGTGGGTGTTTTGAATCAATTAAACTGTAAAGCACCCCACTGCCAACTAGTGTTTTGGAGGTGCAACTGCAAAGTGACACAGACACACCAATGCACAAGTAGAAATGCTCAAAATGGCGCAGGCCACATGTGTAGGTTCTGCATGGAGCTGACACACAAGTATAAATTAGCCTTTAAATTGTGTTTATTTAGCCTCAGTTTAGGGTTTCTATTTTTCTGATTTTTTTTAAATCTAGGTTTCAAATAGCCTTCACAACAGGCATATTGTTAAAATATGTTATTTTGTACATTTTGTTGGTAGCTGACCTTAAAGATAGTGTGAAAAGCACAGAAGGCAGTCGAAAACAATGCAGAAAGTGAAGCAGACTTGACAATTAACCTGCAACATATTTCCTTCATTTAGCAACACTGAAGACTGATGGTGCGTAACACTCTAAGGGGATCTGAGGGGAGAGTTTTTCCCTTAAAACAGAGGTGTGATGAATGCCATTGTCATTGTGAAATTCCCTGTTTGGCCATCCTGATTTAATGCGCTCCATTAAGATGTGTGCTGATATGAGGAGGAGCGGGTAAAGAGATGCTCTGAATGGCTCTCTTTCTCTTTGTCCTGCATGCTCATGAATGTTTAATGGCAAAGACAGATGCCTTTCAGCCCCCACAGGCAACAGCAAATATGTATTAATCTGCATGAATAGAACATGAAGTTGGCCAACATCCAGACACACACGTTTTTAATTACTCGCAAGTCACTTTCCTTAGGGGTGAGGGCCAGGATGAGGGCGGGCACTGTGGAGGGCACTCGATTCAGTCAAAAGAGTCAGCTATGCGCACACACACACACACATTCACAATTCCTCTACTGCTGTGTGTAATCTCACCACGTCAACATGATGAGTCAAACTTTACGGATTGAAATCGACAGATTCCGGTGGAAAAAGTCCAAATCGGTAAACTATTTCATTTCCCCCTCAAAAATGAAATTAGCAGGCACCAGTGATCACAGTCAATATCTCTTTGTTGTCAGCAGACTGACCAAGTGTACTTATGACTATGAAATTGGATTTGCTCATGTTTCTGTGACCGCACTCAATCAGTGCGTAACCAATGCAGTGCAGGCATAAATTGACCACATTATCCACTGGAAGCCCAACCACCAACAAAAACAACACAAACAACAGCAAATCATTGGAGCAGTAATATTGTGTTTCAAACTGTCAGTGCAAAAACAAAGCTGCTGTTACTGAGAAGTATCAATAACTAAACATATGAACAATCCTACATCTTATGAGATGAATGACCTGTTGGGGTAATCTCACATCAGGTTTGGATATGTCCAGCTCAACTGATGTGGGGAATGAGGCTGTGAAGGACTGCTGCTGTAAATACAGGTTTTTTTAGGTGTTGACCCCTGACTCCAGTTAAGTCAGAAGAGCCAATGACATGGTTTAAAATGATGTCTGTTAAAGGGATAGTGCACTCAAAAATGAAAATTCACGGAGGCTGTTCACTGTAGCCTCACTGTAGCATGTAGCTCTGACTGCTTCTCTGTGCTCCACGCTCACGTGTGCGTGCTTGCGAGAGACCAGCGAAAGCATGAGCTTTGCTTACCCGTGTTTACATCACGTGACACGTGCAGCGCAGGGGGAGACAACCGTAACCACAGTAGCTAAAAGATCATTTGCACTACGGTCTTATAGCAAAGGACAGCCCAACATGTCTGAAGAGACATCTGAGAGAAACTGAGGAGGAACAGCATTTCTTTGTTGAGCCGTATTTGTTTGAGCCCGAGTATACGGACGGAACTCAGGCTACTGGACGAAGCAGCCGCCGCATCTCATGAGCCTCAGCCAGCCGCAGAATACCAGAGTGGAGCACTGGAAACCTGCTGGTGTAGTTGTTTCAAATGCAAAGCAATGCCAACGGATGAGGAAAGTCTTTGCTGCTTAGACTGGGAATTGGCGATGCCTGCATTTGAGAATCTGGACATCAGTACTGACGAGACTGCTGCTCTTCAGAGACCGTGCATCACTGATCACCCTGAGCGCGCACACGTGAGCGCGTAGCACAGAGAAGCAGTCAGAGCTACAGGTTACAATGAGGCTAAAAACAGAGTCCAAATGACGTTTTTCGAAACAACTTTTTATGTCGGGGCTTCAGGACACTTGGATCACTATGTTGGAGATACTTTGTGGTTTCAATTTTGTGTTCTTGGACGTTAGTCTGGGGCGCTGTCTACCATTAGGTGTGCTAGTAGCTCCCCCCGCCGATCTCCGCAAGGGATGTGAGGACTCTAAAACTTCACCAGGGCCTCCGTCGGCATATGGGTGAGTAGATAATGGCTAAATTTTCATTTTTGGGTGCACTATCCCTTTAAGGCACTTCATGAATTTTTGACCATTATTTAAAGGCTTAGTATATACAATTTAGTGGCATCTAGTGGTAATAATGTACATTGCAACCAACTGAAACCTCTCCTGTGTGCCAAGGTTGTAGAAGAACTACGGTGGCTGATGGTAAAACACAAAAATGCTAATGGCCCTATCTAGAGCTAGGGCTCTAATATGAACACAAATAGGTAAATTTTGCCTATATCTGGAACTAATGCAAGAGTTTGAGAGGCAGATTAATACAAGAAGTACAAATGCTATTTTTGGCCTGGGTTAAGACTTTTCCCAGGTCAGCCTGAGTACATTC
The DNA here is from genome assembly GCF_006386435.1 of Epinephelus moara. Lineage (NCBI taxonomy): Eukaryota > Metazoa > Chordata > Actinopteri > Perciformes > Serranidae > Epinephelus > Epinephelus moara. Next base: position 7,307,498 of record NC_065511.1, read on the forward strand.
TCGCTTTCTGCCCGCCACACACACACACACATACACACACACACAGCCAGCGCCGGTATAAGATCCCTTAGTTTATGTGCATACAAAGATGTGCGTGTGTGTGCATCAGTGTGCTCGCTGTGACTTGCTTTCCTCCCTGGGATCTTCAATAGTCCTGCATAATGGCCTGGATGTCGACAACTACTAACTCTTCTTTTCCATTATTTGTATGTTTAATTCTTACTACTTTGTTAATATTCTTTCTGTGGTTATTCAGTTTTATCTTATTTTATGTCATTTACCAATTCTTGCTGTGCATTTCCTGCATTACCCAAACCAGCTATTCTCTGCTCATGAAAGGGATTCATGAAATGGGATGGGACATCATTGAGGAAAGTGGGTACGGGTTAATGAGTCTCTGTAAAAAAAAATTTAAATGCCAACTTATTTATTTTTGTACTATCTGTCACTGTTTTGCTACAAAAGATATTCTAGAAAAAAAATACTTTTCCCAGATCATATTTTTGTAAAAAAAAAAAAAAAAAAAAAAAAAAAAAATCGTGATCCAGGGGACTGAATGCTCAGTAAAAATAGTCGTTATAAGTTTGCCAGTGGTGGGGCATAAGTGTAATGATGTAAGTCTTTTGGACAGTTGGTTACTGGTTGAGTTTGTCAGTCACGTGGTCAGTCCATCCAATACCACAACTTTTAAACAGATAAAACTTGATTTTATAATGATGACTCTCTCCCGATAATGGAAAAAAAAAAGAAAAAAAAAAGGCAAATTCATACTTTAAGTATAAGCAAATAAAGCTAAACTAAGTGAATTCCAGTAAGAGGCATAGAGACCAATTGTGTATGCAAGATTGTTGCAAACATGCAATTATCCTTCTATCAGTTACATTTGGAAACTTGTTTTACTGTCTGTGTGCTTGGTTGTAAGTTAATTGAAAGTATTGTGTGCCCGAATGATTTTAACTTAGTAAGTAAACATTTTTGGTAGTGTATGATTCAAAACAGAAACATTGGGTATTCATACATTCCTTCATTCATTCATTTTCCGTAACCCCTTCTTCTGTCCAAGCTGACATTGGGCGAGAGGCGGGATAGATCCTGGACAGGTCACCAGACTATCACAGGGCTGACACATAGAGACAGACAACAACTCACATTCACACCTACGGCCAATTTAGAGTCACCAATTAACCTACATGTCTATGGACTGCGGGAGGAAGCCGGAGTACCTGGAGAAAACCCACAATGACACAGAAAGAACAGGCAAAGTCTACATAGAAGGGCTCCTCCACCCAATGTAGGAGATGTTATCTTCTTATATGGGAGATCGATATTATCCCCTACCTAGGAAATAATATTGACAATTGCTAATACTGATAAAAATAATAATGTATATATATATGTATATATATATATATATATATATATATATGTTAGGGATGTCCCGATCCAATATTTGGATCGGTATCGGCCGCCGATATTAGCAAAAAACGTGCATCGGCATCGGATTGGACTGCATGGAAAAATGCCGATCCAAGAACTCCGATCCAGTTTTTCACGGAATCCGATCCATGTTTTCTGGCCAGCCCAGTGCTCCGCGATTCAAGCAGTCCATTCCAGCAATCCGCTCCAGCACTTACTATCAATCCACCAGGCCAGCATGCAGACACACAGGAAACAGCAGCAACAGGCTGGCACTGACACTACAAAAATAACTGAAAAGGAAAGGCTGCATTGTTTTTATTTATTAGGGGAGCAAAGCACAAGTGTGTGGAGTCTTGCTGCTATTTTAATTTCAGTGTTAGACATTGACAGATTTCTTGTGTTATATATGTGCTATTTATTAAGGGGCCAAAGCAGCCAAAGCAAACCAGCTATATTGTTTATTTAATGTTAATGTTCAAGTTTAAAGTTTGTTTATTTAACCCTGTTAACAATAAACGGGTCAGTTTCTCATACCAACTGACGGGATCATTCTAACTAACCTGATTAAGTAGTTGTTCTTGTTAGAGTAATATCGCTTGATCAAACCTATTCTAACGTGACTGACATGACATGACTACGCGCTTGGATCGGATCAGTATCGGTATCGGCCAAAACTCAAGGCTGTAATATCGGTATCAGATTGGAAGTGAAAAAGCTGGATCGGACATCCCTAATATATATGTATACATATATATGTATGTATATGTATATATATATATATATATATACATATATAGACATATATATATATTAGGGCTGTAGTCAACCAAAGAAAATCTTGGTCGACTGAAGTCGTACATAATCTTCAACTAATCAATTTGTCGTGGGAAAAAAATAATCTGCACGTTATTTTTACTTTGGCTCCATAAAAACTCACAACTCACAACATTCACCAACAAAACAACCCTTACATTAAACACATTTTCCAAACAAATACAACATGCTAATGTTATTAGGGCCAGCCTATGGCATTTTACATTGTATACATTAGCCTAGCGACGAGCAGAGATTTCCTCTGCTCATATGAAGCCAGGATAAATCCCGAAGTATAAATCCCTTAAGGATAAATCACACACAAGATTTAAAACGCTATTGTAGTGGAGGCTTTACTGTCTTCACAATTTATTGTTTCTTATCTGTGAAATACAAGTAAATACAAGCTTCGTTTCCACTAAGGGAAATGGTGTCAGTTTACAGAAACTCACAGGAGGTCTGCGTCACCGCGACACTGAGCATGAGGGTGGGCGAGTTCAACTTTCTGTCAACAAAGGGGTGTTTTGAAAACACCCCCATTTTCATCCATTTACTTTCTGACTTCAAGTTACTTCATTAATCAACTCAGGTTCATACAAGTTCATCCACACGGACCATGCGTCGGGGGACAGCTCTCCATTCCGAAACCACGCCGTTCCGAAACCCCGCCGTTCCGAACCACGCCCACTCCAAAACTGGTTTTCAAGTCCATATCGAGCTTCCTGCATCAAACACTGCCGCCAGCTCTCCGGCCGCCCTCGCACCATTCTGAAATTCGTTGTACTACAAAAGCTTGAAATGAACGTTAAACTCATTGTTTTTTATTGAAAATATGTCACTGTCTTCATTTATTATGTATAATTTCGCGAGCAGCAAACACATTTAAAAGGAGACGCTTGTCAAGTCTTTGTACGCGCGCTGTCCGTGGTGCTGAAATTCCCACTCCCGGCCGCACTTGGTGTGTCCAGGTAAACGAATAATCCTTCAAAAAAGTTTGATTTGAGAGCACATGCCGCCTCCAAAGTGTTTGTTTATGCGCTCCGCCACGTAGGCCTCGATGCTGCTCTGATGGTCCTGCAGCGCACTCACTCACCTCAGCTTATTTGGATCGGGCAACTGGGTGATTTATTCATGCGTAGTAATGATTATGCCTACTGATTAAACACGCGTCATTTTCAGTTTTTTATGAACAGAAATTAGGCTGATGTTTGTATCAAAATAGGCTATATATCATGAATTACTAGAAAACAAATACATTCTATGTCAAATCAAGATGTTCAGATTTTTATTTTTTTGATTTGATTTTTATTTTATTTTTTTATTTTTTATTTTACTTTGCCTCTAAGGGCTGCCGTAGGTTTGTGTTAGTGAATTTTTATTGACTGTATTGTAATTGACAAGTCTTTCATTTTTTGCAGCAAATCTTCTAAGACAAGATAACTATCTCTTACAGAAGACATTAAAAGTAACCTTGACCTTGATATCTCATAACCCAATAGACAGATTGCCATAAAATTCCCTAAGCACATACATGCCCCCAGTGGGATAAACCATTCTGATTTTAATGGCCTCATAAAATTCCTCCAGTGTCTCCTTTAGGACAAACTCTACATGTTTTGGGTACTAGTAAGGCTCTAGGGGTAGCTTAATCATTGCTGCTTGGTTGTTGATGGACTGTTGTGTTGAAATCTTTCATATGGATAAAGGTAATAAACTTAAGGGGAATTTCGTCTTGTTTAGACCTGGACTGCAAATCAATGTGTGATTTATTACGTTATGTAGGGACATATTGTCCAGTGCACCCGTGTAAAGTAGGTGACACATGTTGCAGACTGCAAGACTACAAAGAGCTGCCTTTGTTTGCATTCATGCCAGTCCAGTCACCAGAAGCATAATGTCATTACCATGGCAACGATGATGATGTCGCCATCATTCAGTGACGTACAAACTTTATCTCTAATGCCTGAAGAAAGATGCCATTCATAAATTTAATGAAGAGAAGAGGGAAGTGAAAGAGGAATGGGTAGAAAGATATACATTCAGCATGACTCATCCTGTGAGCTCACCCCACATGCTGTCTTGTTCAATTTGTGCTGTTTTAGTTAAAGGTCTGTTTTTCTTGTTGACAACAGATCGAAACCATCAATAATATCCTACTAACAAGTAGGGGAGAGTCACCTACAATGTAACACGTTTTCTCTTGCTACTTTAATGCCATTGTGACATCATCATGTTGGCCAGTACAGTACTAAACATCCCTGAGAAATATCAACAGGATTCATCCACTCTGCAGGGAACAGCAGCTGGAAAACCAGTTTAGCACAAAGAAAGTGAAAATGAACAACAAGGGATTTTTTTTTTCTGAATATAAATTTGTGTTTGTATGTTGTGGGGCTAAACTGCTCACAGTTGACTGCATGTTTCTGTTGTCCATCAGTTTACTCCACTCAGGCCTCCCCAAAGAGCATAAACTCTGTGTTCAGTCAGATGTCATTCAACTATATTCTTAATCAGATTAGGGTTGTATAGTGTTTTCCACAACTTCCATCAGTTGACTTCACTAACTATGTCGGTGTAATCAGTGTATTTGGAAGGTTACGAATGCACCAGCTGCGGCATCAGTTTTAATAATATCATAATATTTTATTAATTTTCTGATGACATCTTTGGTATGGAAACAAATTAAAAGCAGCTGTTTAACTGAAATATTGTTGATTTGCCATGAATAGGGCTGCAACTAATGATTATTTTCACTGTCAACTAATCTGTCGATTATTTCTTCGATTAGTCGATGAATCATTTTATCGAAAAATGTGTTAAAATGTTGCAAAATGTCGGTCTGTCTCACCCAAACCCCAAAATTACGTCATCTAATGTCTTTTTTCGTACTCACGCCAAAGGGTTTTAGTTCACTGTCACGGGAGAGTGTGTAAAGCTGCCAATATCTGAACGTAGGAAGCTGCAATAAGAGTATTTTGGGGTACTTTTGTAGTACTTTTATATGAAAAATGACTCAAAACGATTAGTCAACTACTAAAATAGTCACTGATTATTTTTATAGTCGATCAGTCATCGATTAGTTGACTAATCGTTGCAGCCCTAGCCATGAAAGCTATCTGTTCGATGCTGTTTTTCAGCCATGCTATAACTCACATTGTTACAATTAAGCCCACTTTCAGTTTAATTCTTCAAAACTTGTTTTTTCTATCGAAAACTTGTTTTTTTTTTTGTTTTTCTTATAGCGGACACATGTAGGTTGTTTGCCTGGAAATACTACATATGTAGGTAAAACACTGAGTAGAAGAGTGAAAAGTGAAAAATGTTACAATTGTGGCGACTCTTCCCTTTTGTTTGTGTGTATCCAGAGCCTGATATATGTCTTATCCCTCTGTGCCACAGAGCTCAATTGTCATCCAAAAACTATTGTTGCACTCATTTCTACTAAACTACTTTATTCTTTTTTATTCATCCCACATACATCGTCCTGCTTCCCAAAATACTCACTAGAGCCACAATTATGGACTAGCCGACTGCTGAAAAAAGTTCCCTAATAATGTAATAATTTCTCCTGTTTGAGCAACTTTTAATAAAAACAAGTTAGAAGCTGTTTTAGGAAATTACTGAGCCTTATTAAAAAAGAAATCTGGGGGTGCCGGTGGCTTAGTGGTAGAGCAGGCGCCCCATGTACTAGGCTGTTGCCGCAGCGGCCCGGGTTCCACTCCAGCCTGTGGCCCTTTGCTGCATGTCACGCCCCCTCTCTCTCCCCCTTCACGCTTGTCTGTCCTATACATTAAAGGCTAAAAAGCCCCAAAAACTATCTTTAAAAAAAAAAGAAATCTGAGGTTAGTTAGTAGTTTATCTGCCCTGAGTTTTGTCTGCAGAGCTTCTTGTCAAAAACAGCCCTGAATCAGCTCCATCTATCAGAGGGTTAGGACAATTCAAGGTCAGAAAAAGGTTGCCAATAACTAGTGGCCAGCTGTTTGAGGAAATTACTGAGCCATGTTTATTAATGAAGCTACATATTTATAAGCTGAGATTTTTGGTCTATAATGGGATTTGTTGACAATAAGAAATCATTTAGAATCATACATGGGCTTGGATCTATAAAGTTTTTGTTACACTGGACAGCGTATTGACCTTTATACATATGCATTGTGCTGACATTGTTCCAGACCTCAGACCTTATGTAAAATTTAAAAAATGGACCTTTAACAAAACAAAACTCTGAGTAGCCGTTCTGTAGCACATTTAAATTCTTTTGTGTCGGTTGTTTCTGGACTGTTCTCTGACCCTGCTGACCCCTGCGTGATTTCCCTGAATAAGTTCATTGTTGAAATCATTATTGTTTAAAATAATGTCATGTGCATTTGCTAAGTATACCGAATTTGGTACCAAAAATGTAATTAATTAGCTGGTATGATTAAAAGTGTTAACCTCCTATTTGCGTTTTCATTCATACGTCATACAGCAGTCATTCTAATGTAAACCAAAAGGATCTTTTTCTGCAATTCTGGAGTTTCTGGGACTAAAATGAGCCTGATGCAGAGGAATAACCTTCAGCTGCCCTCCTGAATCATTCTGGGTTTATTGTGAACAAATATGCTTTATGAATACAGAGGAAGATTAACTGCAGTTTGGAGCAAAGGACAGAAGCTCCTTCTGTCAAATGAAGGCTTTGGCAAGGCGAGAGAAAAGGAGGGGGTGGGTCCATTTACAGATAAGATTCATTCTTCTGCAGGAAGAAAAAAAAAAGACGAAATGACAAGACTATGAACTTTTTTTTTTCCCTTTCCTGCCCAATAATCAGACTCGGGGAGGTGGGGGAGAATAACGCAGTGTTGTCTTTCTCCCACTGCAAGGGCACTACATTGTGTTCTCAATAATTCAGAGAGGGTCTTTTGTCAAAGCACCCCTGGTAGCACCCTGAGTCCAAGTCACCTCAGTAATCCTTAACCTCATCCCTCCTGCTTCACCTGCCCAAATCCCTGCTTTAGTTTGACCTTCAGCTTTCTCCAAAACAGATACACACACATTCCTTCCATTACTGTGTGTGTGCATTGCATAGCTTTGCAATGCAAACTGTGCATGCATGGAAATCGGGCAATTATGTGTGTTTGTGTGTCGGTAATGAACTTCCTGAAAGTCACCTTCACCTCCTATTTGGAGCGGTGGGATAAGTGGATGGGGATCTCCTGTTACAGCTCCAATTTCTGCAGCTTTGAAATCATCAATAGCTGCCACCAACACCCCCACTGAATCACACACACACACACACACACACACACACACACAGCTCTTATATATAGGGTTACTGCAGATTTATTGATTGAGAAGTGTGTGTGTGTGTGTGTGTGTGTGTGTGAGAGAGAGAGAGAGAGAGAGAGAGAGAGAGAGAGAGAGAGAGAGAACCCTGATGGGAAGAAAGGATGGCTGAAATATGATGTTGAAGTTGACAACTATTGTGGAAACAAACAGGAAGCCAGGGAGGGGAGCTGGAGAGGGTGAGGAAAATGTAATAAAGACAGAGACAAGAGGACTGAAGAAAAAAAATAATCATGAAAACATGAAATGCAGGCAGAAATGGGGCGATTAGTCCACACAAAGCTGTACGGCTGAATGAAGGATAAGGCGAGTGCTGACACCCAGAGGACAGAAGCAGTCAACTGCATGGTGGAGATAACAGGCGGTGAAAGGAGAGAGCGAGTGGGGGGGGGGATAGAGGGAGATGAAGGGAGACAGGAACAGAAAGAGGGAAAAAATGCTAGGACAGATAAGAGGAGGGGGAAATGAAAAGAGCAGAAAAAAAACAGTAGGCTTATTCCAAACTGAACACAATGTTAGGATTCTACATCAATGACAATGCGCAGGTGTAGTGGCCTCATAAAAGACAGAATAATGTTTTTTTTTTTTGGGGGGGGGGTTCAGCAGTGAAAGATAATATTCACTCTGTGATATGTCTTGGAGAAAATATGCTGTGTAGCGAGACGTGCATTACCAATTCATGGATTAAAACGCACACACCTATTAAATGATTATACCTATTAAACATGTTATATTAACAGAATACTTGTTTTCATTGCACGTTAACTGTGTTTGTGACAGGTCTAATGTGCTTCCTGTTCACTGTATTGCAGGTTAATAAATAAATAGATAAATAAGTAAGAAAGAGGGCACCTCAACACAGCTGCATCGATCAGTCTCTTCCTGTAGAGCGGGGAGCTTAACCTGTGGGTGAACCTGCCACGGAGCACCCAGCACCCAATCAGCTCCCCTGCCGGGTCATTGGTGACATTCTGGATGTAACCTCTGTCACACCTCGTTTTCTATTTGACCTTCAGTTCATTAGCGGAGTTGATTTCATACTGTAATTTTTCTTCAACTGGTACCAATATTTATCCATCGAAGCCAGTTTTTCACGACAAATAGACTGGGAAAAAAAATCAAATGGCCAGTGGTGTCCGAGTGAAAAAATGATGCAAGGTGCTGAAAATAAACTACAGTGTGTGTTCATGGCAACGAACAAACATGTCACCCAGTGCAATGTCTCCCCATTAACAGTTTGTATGATATTCTACAAAAATACTAGGGCTGGCCCCAAATAGTCAGCCAAATGTTAGTCGACCAGAAAGGTCATTAGTCGGCAAGATTTCATTGGTAGCTTTTGCAGAAAAAAACAAATGAAGGAAAGCAGAAATGTGAAACTGTATTAGGAGCTGCCCCTTGTCAAAATAAATCACAACCTCTATGACTGGACCATGTGGGAATTTAATTTGAAAGGACAAACACAGGAAGTCGCCACACTCAGCAGTCAGACAGGAGTCATGTTAATATACAGGGCTGGTACCTGAGGTTATCACACAGGCTGGTAAATAACACATCAGGCAGGAAATTAAAGTGTGGGATCATTTTGAGAAGATGAAGGACGAACCCAAGGTGATATGTAAACTCTGCAGGTAAACTCGTAAAAAAATAGGTAAAAAATTCGTCGACTACAAACATGACGTATCATGTGAAACATGGAAGTAGCTACATGCCCATCAGCCACTTAGCATAACCATTACTGCTTTGCCATCAGCGTAATTAACAGGCGGCTCGCTCAGTGTGTGACATGCACTTGAAGATAAAATATAGGCCTATAGTAATTAAGGTACATTAGTACAGTTATGTATTTCTTTGTCTCAGACCCTGAGCTCAAACCATTGTGTTGCCCTGCCCAAAACATATAATTAAATTGATATCATAAGCATGTGGGCGACTAGCCAACTAATGGCCCTAAATGAAAATTCTTAGTTGGGGGCAGCCCTAGAAAATACACACACAACAGTTTGTATGATATTCTCCAAATTAGCGCCCCATGATTGATGTTATGTCCTTAATGTAAAGATACATAATTTACATGAAGTTACAGAGGTTAGGTTTAGGAAAGGACCTTAGTTCCAACTCACTCAGGGTTCACACAGTACCTAACACCAGTCTCCTGGTGAGCATTCCAGGGGAAAGTAATGTGTTTTTGTGACCCATCCACCATCTCAACCTGCCTCCTGATGAGACCACTCAGGGCCAATTCCCTCTTTAGTCCCATCAGCACATTGGTCACATGACCTTCCAAAATACGGGGGTTAAGCATGAATTACTGGCTTATCCATTACGTGGCATGTGAACTAATTTTGGTGCATTACTTTTCATAGTAAAATGTACAATGAGGGCATGAGAAGAGCCTGCCCACATGGTAACCACATGGTGACCACAAGTCCATGTAATGGCTTTTATTCTCTAAATCTAACCAAGTGTTCACAACGTTAACCACCCTAACAACATGTTTAAAACTGCGACCTTTTGTAATATACCTTGCATTGGCATTGTTTTTGTGTTCCCAGCATGTAATTCTAACATATTTCTTGCCCACTACTGCATAAACCATTGTTAAGAGGTCATGTCCATTTCATGTATTTTGGTACTTTTGGATTTTACTAGTTTTTGGACAATACTATCACCACACTCATCTTTAAAGGAGGAATATTTCTGGTTTATTTTAAAGCCCCTACAAGGAACTTTCATTTTGAGTTGATTTTGGCGACCCTGTGGATAAAAGCGGTAGTGTTTTGCCGGAATGAAGCCTACATTTCCCATGAGCTCTAGCACGTATTGTCGTAAAGATGCTTACCTGGCTCGCGCATGTGTTTGTTTTGGGGATGAATGAAACAACAAGACGGGAAAACTTTGCCCCCGCTCCTATCGGGGATCCCAGCTCACCTCTGCCGTGCCCCAGCTCCACCTCTCCAGCGTAAGCGCCACCACCGCCGGGGGAAACGCAGCGGTCAGCTGGCAAGGCTGAAGGCCTGGTTGGCGAGCACTTCCATGGCTTCTTGGACTGAGTATGGAGCGGTGCCTCGCCTCTTTATTTCTTGGCACTCGCTGGACCCTGTTGATGCCTGGCTGGTACCTTTCATCGGCCCGGATGAGGTGTTCCAGCCCCTGCTCTCCTTGTCCACGCTGGCGCGGGGTGAATCTGCGCAACCTGCGGCCTCTGTGTGTGGCTCCCCGGACAGCTAACACCCTGAACCCGCCGGCTCCTGCCAGGATTGGGCTGGTAAATGCTAGATCGCTAGCGAACAAAACGTTTATCCTGAAGGATTTCCTGACTTCCTGAGGATTGGATTTTCTCTGTGTGACTGAGACGTGGCTGACTGTTGGTGAGTCCAGTGCTTTCACAGAACTTTTACCCGATGATTGCTGCTATTTTAACTCCCTGCTATTTTAACTCCGACGTTGGGTCGAGGAGGAGGAATAGTGACTATTTATAAGAGTCACTATAAATGTAAGCAGCTAGGTAAGATGACGTGTGCCGTCTGAGTGCCGTAAATCGCTTCGTACTGGAAGCGACCTGGGGCGGACCTGGACACAGTTTCCTAAAGGTATGGATATACACTATATAGAAATAGCTTATCTTCACACCGATGGTCTCATTTGCTGTTCTACGTCATGCACAGACATCAGCAGAAACGAGAGACTTTTGCATATCCAGTTAAAAGTTCCTTGTAGCGGAGAGACTTTTGCATATCCAGTTAAAAGTTCCTTGTAGCGGCTTTAACTTGGATCTCATTTTACGCAGCAAGAAATAAGCAGACAACCAGACAAACACTTTATCCAGATTAATTAAACCCTTTTATTTGGAGGTCAAATCTTACGTGAGCACACATGAAATGTGGACAGTAAATGCCCATTGCACAGGCAAACTGAATATGGTTGATCAAAGTTGAACTCAGTGTCCCTGGTCCAACTCATCATGTTGGTGTGTTCCTTGACCTGATCAACGTATTTTACTTGTTAAGTACACTGTTATAACCCAAATGAATGATAGCCATCATTATGAAAACAAGACCTTCAATAAATTGTTACGTCCTTGATTCAAATCCAATCCACAGCCCGCACTAGTAAGCAGTGGAAATACTCCAGACAACACATAGAGCAAAGGCAAGTTCTCATCCCGTTTCCTCCACTATTTTATTCTTGTCAGTGAGAGAAGAGCTTGTGAAACAGCATTTAGAGCATCATGGGACAGTGAATCTCTCCATTGAAAGCTGAAATTCTTTTAGGCGGGTTAACAGTTCCTTCAGGCAGGATAAGAATGCTTTCTTTGCAGGTTTCACACAGTGTCCTCCCACCACACTGGAAACATCTCTCCGGTCAGACATATTCAAATAATATCAAAACACAGTGACTCGCTAAAATCAGGCATAAACACGGACTGAATATAAACACATATAAGCCCGTCTCAGACATGGAATATGCAACAAAGTTGGCTTCTGCCTGTAAAAGTAATCAAACATAGGCGTTCATTGTTTGAAATAAATGCTAAAAGGGTTTGCCATAGTGCAACTAGTGTAACTAGTGGACATGTTGGCCTGTAGTTCAACAAGTAATCATTTTGAGCCTAACTAGTGAACTACTAAAGTCGAAAGACACTCTAACTAGTGTCACTAGTCAACATCTTTGCCTTGTTGATTGGTTAAGGAAACTGGGGCGTGATGTCAGGGATGTCAAATAAATGCAAAGAGGGATTGCCATAACACTATGACAAGCTGGAGAGTAACGACATAAAGGACGTAGAGTGCTCTCAGTTGGATGGGCTGAGACGGTGATACAGTAGATGAATGATTTTGTCCCCTAAACACACTAGTAGATTACTTCACCAATGTCATGTCATGTATTAAAAGGTAGAATTCTGCTGCAGATATTAAAAAAAATCAATGAACCATTAAAGTATAATGTCTATGTTTTTACATGCTTTATATAAACCCTGACAAAATAGTAAAAGTGATACAGCCATGCTCAGGCTCTGAGCACATCCACCTCCAGGATGACAAAATGTTTTAAGATCTGCATTAGAAACCTACTGATGTACACTATTTATAGCCCATATGTATTTAACAAGCTATTTACATGTACTTTACAATACTGTGTTTCAGTGAGCCAGGTGCTCATATAATTTAAGGCCACCATAGTTTGAGCTGGAGCCATGAATACTGAAGCTGTGGGGACAAGAACAAGGCTGGTGCTGTGAAATGGTTGGTTCATGGAATGTTTGGTGCAAACTAGGCATGCATGATACAGCGTTCCAGACTAACTTTTATTTAGTAGGAGCACTGTAGCCCCTAACTGGAAAATTTTAGGAGCACAAGCAGAACATGTAAGGGCAAAAATGTCCTGCAGCACAGTTATTCACATTTTTGGCCAGTTTAACTGTATCATAAATTATATGTAGACTACTGTATATTGATATTGGACTGTCTTAATTATGTATTCAGCAACACAGAGACTGGTGGTCAGTGGGATGTGAGGATTCTTAAAATAACATCTGTACTGATGTGAAGCCCTGACTATATCTGAGTGATCTTTAATGAAAGTTGTTGTCTTGTATTTTTTTTTGTTTTCTGAAAATATGAACCATATAGTCAGCTACAATTTATTTAGCCTCTGTAGTTGAGGGGACAGGTCTGCTCTGCAGCAGCAAACTGATATGATGCTGATTTACATGAGAACAAACTGACATAGAGTTTGGATTTGTTTGGATTCATTTGGATTCAGCCAAAATGTCCAGACTTCACTGCACTTGCAGACTCACAGACTTTGAGGGGTGTTCCCGGGAAGTGCGGGAGTGCTGAGCTGTCCAAATCCACAATTCAGCCAGTCCACAAGGGGCCTCAAGTAGACTTTCTGCAGACTTCCAGAGAGTCTACTTGGGGTGCAGACTTCAGACTTCAGACCCACATTTCAGTGCAATACAGATGTGATGTTGTGGGTTTTTGAACTGCTGAAAAAAAAACCTTATGAATGTGTAAAATATTATTGATAATTAGGTCTATTAAAATGTTACTTGAATTGTGTAGGTGCTGTAGAGGGACTAAAAATGCATTTTATCATTGCTGCCTATCAGGCATTTCAGTTTTTGAACACATGTAGCCTGTTAGACTCACAAGTCAGTCTTTAGACGCTTTGCTTAACTAAAGACTGATGTCTTTCTCCCTGATTTTGTGTTTAGATGGGCGGATACAATTTCAGAGTTTAAAAAAACTCCCTACGTTGCAGAACCAATAGTAAATCTGCAGGGAGGTCCTTTGGTGGTTCGCTGAACTCTTGTGCTTGTAAACATAGTCCCACTAGAAACACGTGCAGCGGTACAAAATGGCTCAAGTCGCTGTAAGTCCTTCATTTCCACAATCTTGTGGACTGAGCACACGTTTGATAAAATGGAGTTAAATCTCTCGGCATCCATTTTCAAGCTCTCTGTGTGTTTGTGTCCTTGCAGACGAGAAAAGGGGGAGCGCACATTTCCGGGAGGGTGTGTCCTTTTCAAAAATGCAAGAGGTGCTGCTTTGTTGCCGGCCGTTTTCGTCAGTGTGTTAAACACACTTCAGAAAGGAGTGTCCCCAGACTATCAGAAGGCGGAGATCTCTGATTGTCTGGTGGCGAGACTAGTAGCCTGTATGTTGTATAGAGATGTATTAATACATTTTTGTTTAGTCACAAAAAGGCGATACATGGGATTTATATCTTGTTATCTGCAGGAACAAACGAGTAGGCACTGTTCATCAACTTATATGGCATATGAATATGACAGCAGCGACAGTTGAACGTTTCCACAGCAACAAGTGAAACAGTTTCCCTGCCCTCGCAGACTTTATGTGATGATGGTAAATACGTCACACTACGTACAACTGAAGTCTGCGAGGGCTCAGTCTGTAAGTCCAGAGGGTGGACATCTGGATTCAACTTCCAACTTGACCGCAGCTTGTTGTCAGCGCCTCGTCCTGCAGCCGCCTGCTCTCGTCCACTTTCCTGGAGAAGCGCTGTTCATCTCTAACGAGCCTACTGATGAGTGTAGATGACGTGATCCTCGCAGTTAACATCATTCACTTTTGGACTCTCCCTCTTCTCACAGACATTAGCCTACACTGGCGGACTCGCTCCTTCGTTTTACAACATGAAAAGGATAAAATGATGGTGGGCCATCATGAGAAGAGTATGCATGCATAATATGATGTTAATTCCACTACAGAAGAGACCTGATGATCACTAAAATTAGATGGGGGAAAAAAGTGGACATATCAATATTGGTGTTGGTTGTCAGCCAAATAAGTTGTCACCTTGTGCTGCTGTTAGGAGTGGGCAATACGGGCAACATTTTCTATCACAGTTTATGTAATTATACATCATGTCAATGGTATGAATCATGATACAGTAATTGTTCTGTGCAATAGTCACATCGTGAGCTGTGTGATGTCAAGAAAGGCAAATTAAGTCAAACACATAATGCTACAACTCTTTTTGCTGCATAATACAAATGGAAAATTTGCAAGGTTCTTATTTTGTATGACTAATTTTACCTCAAGCCTTTGTCTTGTAGACAGGTTACATGTGTATGTGATGTAGTCTGGCAGCTTTTGTGAGGGAAATGAGACTCTCCTGCATATGTGTGTGTGTGTGTGTGTGTGTGTGTGTGTGTGTGTGTGTGTTTGTGTGTGTGTAAAAGTACTGTAAACCGGCCGACAAGACATATAGTGAAGGATGTGATTTTCTGAAGCTACCGTAGGAGGCAGAAAGTATCAAGATACGCTCAGGTTCCAGTAGCCCATCAGAGGTGAAAAAAGTGACAAAGTTGTGAACCTGCTAGGGGGGTGCAGGTGTGTATCAACTTTAAAATGTGGGTTTCAGGGTAATGTCAGAATGAGGATAGAGGGAAAAACAGACCCAAGAATTAACGCAAACTTGCTACAAAAGTAATATAAGGAGGACATCAGTTCAGGGCACAGAGTGCAGAGCCAGGTCCAACACTGTATCAAAGCACTACATTGTAGCTGTAAAAATGTATGTGGTTTTTGCTCTTCACAGCTATCGCAACTGCTGTTTGGTCAGTTCTAGACAGGGCTTAGATATAAGGTTTATAAACTAAATTTACAGCCATTACAACGAAAAGAAAAACTGTTACAGGGTAATTTCAATTCAGTTTCTGTTGTTTTTAGTGAGCTTGGCATTTGCAGCGTTCTTAGGCAACATAATGAGGCTAATTTAAATTTAACAAGCATTCCGTTTAACTACATCACAAGTAACTAAGGGCCATTTAGCTAATTGTCTACATTTTTTTCCTTTATATTAGGGATGCACCAACTGAAATTCTGGGCTGATACCAATTTTTACATACATATACAGATTTTTATTTTTAATTTTGTTGTTACTTATTCCCCTTTTGTGCCAGGGAAACAAATGAATATTTATTCTGAAATAATTACTGAATTGTTTTAAAGTCATTGGGCCCTATTTAGATGGTCTAAAACGCGAAGCGCCAGGCGTGCAGCGCATGGGCGTGTCCCAGTCACTTGCTAGGTAGACAGCGCGTTTTCAGACTGTGCGCCATGGCGGAGAGTATAAAAGGGTTGGACTTTGTGAATTAGTCATGGGTGTGTTTTGAGCGTATCATTCAATAAGCCAATCAGAGTGTCACCTCTCATTCCCTTTAAAAGAGGCGCGATTGGAGCGCATGGCGGAGAGCTAGTTAGATGGCGGACCTACCAACTGGAAAGAGTGAGTGTTTTACAGCTGAGGAGACGGATCTCCTTGTGCAGGAGGTGAAGGCCCGTCAGAACCAGATCTACGGGGGACAGCAGACAGGCACCCAAGCTCCCCGAGGTAAAGCAGGCGTGGGATCACTAATACAAGAAAGATCTTACTAAATATCTGTGGAATATTATTCAAACCTGTTTTCATCATATAACAG
>NC_065511.1:7324058-7324150 GCF_006386435.1 Epinephelus moara
CCCAAGCTCCCGAGGTAAAGCAGGCGTGGGATCACTAATACAAGAAAGATCTTACTAAATATCTGTGGAATATTATTCAAACCTGTTTTCCA
>NC_065511.1:7327929-7328092 GCF_006386435.1 Epinephelus moara
CTTCTCTCAGCACTCCTGCAGTATCTTTTCAGTTGTTTGATTTCCTGATTTCTCCACGGGGGTGTAGGTTTTGTTCAAATTGTTTTGATTAAAAGTGGAGCCACTGAGTCCAGTGTTGACTTGAGTTTGTTGTTAAAATTGTCCACAATAAAATCACAGGGTG
>NC_065511.1:7328201-7388726 GCF_006386435.1 Epinephelus moara
GCTCTGAAAATCTGGATAAAATTTGCAGCCACTTCAGAAGTTAGGTAGCATTTCCTCACTGTTCTCACCGGGGCCTCCTGTTGGTTAATAATTAAACTACGTTTATAATAACCCTCTGTCACATGAAAAACATGGTTTTTAATGACTACTTTGAAGACACGACAAATGTATCCTTTAAACAACTGCAATTGAACACATCGTAAGAATGTTATGATTTACCTTCGCCAAATACTAGTTTTTACAGAATCGAATGAATGCATCATAATGTAACTCAATGCAACCTCAAGTGACTTCATTTAACTACCTGTCTCTGTTCCCAGAGACCGAACCCCCCCCACCCCACCCCTTCTTTTCAAAAACTCATGAGATACATGAATCTCACAAATGATCTATTATGTATTCAAAATTCGCCAAAAGGTGACAAGTTTGCACCTCAGAGTATAACGACTGTCAAAAGGGCAGTGTTTGGTGTCTCCCGACCATTCTTCACTGCAGAGTTGCTGTACTGTAAAAGCTAGCGGCTAGCTACAAGCTAGGCTAAGGCTAGCTGAGTTAGCCTAAAGGAACCAGAGGTCTCCTAACCACAGTTCCAAGCCGTGAGGCTGGAAAGGTATTGTTAACACTAATGTTAATCTACAAGAGAAGCACGCCCCGCTAATAGTCGACCACAGCCTGAAAATGAGTGAGGAACACAAGAGAACATAACTGAGCCCCCTCGTGTTGGAATAAGCAACGTGCATTATCCGTATGAAATGTTAGATCACTGACTCTAGACTTGATTGATAAAGGGTGTAACATGAATACAATGGTGTCATGGTGAGTCAGCCAGTGTATTAAACTACCTCATTTCCCCTTTCTCTTCCTCAGAAAAGTCTTCAAAGTTAAAAGTCATTTTTCAGCTTTTATGATCAGAATTAGATTCATAAACAGAAATACTTTATTGATCCCCGAGAGGAAATTGTGATTTGCTCCGATTTAAGAAATAGAGAATTATAGTAAGTATGAATAAGAGTATGAATTATAAGTATGTAATTATATAGTAATAAAATAAAATTGAGAGAAAAATGTGCATAATACTACAATGTTTACCACTAGTTCAGTTGGTGAGAAGAAATTAGTAAACTGAAGAATATTTCATTTTCTACGCAGATGTAGATCCCAACCAAACTATGCCAATGACCCTAAAATGATTTACTATATCAGATAGAGATATCATGTGATAAAAATCCTGTATTTGGGGAATCAGGATTCCAGTTTTATGCAGCTAAAACCTGGAACAGTCTTTCTGAAGATGTGAGACAGGCCTCTACTCTGACAATGTTCAAATCTAGGCTCAAAACAGCTCTATTTCACTGTGCATATGACTGAAAGGATCTTATCTGCACTCTTCTCTTTTAAAGTTCATTTTATAATGATTATTTATGTTTTCATTTTGTATTGTGATTTTAATGCATTTTCTTGTTCTGTGAAGCACTTTGAATTACTTTGTGTACGAATTGTGCTCTACAAATAAACTTGCCTTGCCTTGCCTATTTTTTTCATATCACAGTACTGCTGTGGGAAAAAAACAAAACATTGCAATGTCTTTTTTCCCAATATTGTGCAGCCCTAGTTTAAATAACCAGACATCATGTTACCTTGCAAGGCAGCTAGATTCGCAAGATCCAAATATCACATGACAATCCCAAGATCACATAAGAAGCCCTGATTTGCTACATAGCCTGCCCAGAATAGCTCCGGCAGCAGAAACTAACCTAGTCTTACTTCAAAGTCATGGAAAACCAGCGCTTGGTCAGTGACTTCCGGCATCAGACACCGACCAAAAAAAAAAAAAAAAAAACTTGGTCAGTGACTTCCGGCATCAGACACCGACCAAAAAAAAAAAAAAAAAAAAGCCGTCTTTTCACGCCAGTGCGATACGCGGCCAGTCGCTGTTATTGTTTAACTATGCTCTGCAGCGTCAGGAGGAAACATGGTGGCAGAAGTCCCTATGGGGTGGGCAGGAGAAGTGGTGGGTGGGTCCAAAAACCAACAACTTTCACCTGGGAGGTCGTTGTTCGCTTCTCCTAAGATTGTTAAGTTAAACCCTGTTCTTTTTCCTAAACCCATCCATGTGCTTTTGTTGCCTAAATCCAACTACGTTGTGTGTTGGCAAAACGTAACAACGAGCATCCGTTGTTAAAGGAAAAAAACATCAATTTGCAGTGTTGTACCAACATGGTGCGTTTATTTTGAAAGAGACTGTATACAAACTGTTCATATCCTGTGATAATGGTATAGTGTATTTTGAAAACAGACAATGCATGTTACAGGCAGAAGTTCACACGGTGTCCCAGAGCATCAACAACCAACACACCCAGGATACCTTGCACGTCATACCTCAACGTGGAAAGTCCATGACCAAACATCGAGATGTGACAAGGTCTGAGTGAGAATGTCAAAGATGTAAGTACCTGAAGTTAAAAGAAGTCAACATTGACTTTTAGTTTCAGTTCTACAGGGCAGGAACAGCAGTCTCCTTGCTAAAAGTCCAATGTTTGTTTGACCCATACACCACCCCAATCTCCCACCTCCTTCCTATGGAGTCGTGGTCGTAGTGGCTGTGGTCCTTGCGATAATATGATGGCAGTTGAGTGGTGTTGAAAGTGTGCTTAAATGTTCCTCAGGTCCGGCCTCGTCAGATTGCTGTTGTGATTTTTACAGAAATGTAATTCAGACATCTACTAAAACATGAGACCAACATGTCAGACTGCCATCACATTTCATAGGTGCTTCATTAAACCATATATACCAGTTAAATTCTTGTCTTAAAAATATAACAAGTAGAAAAAACAGCAATGCTCTGAACTGTGAACCAATCTGACTAATAATCCTGCACACTCAAGCAGATTGTTGAATCATCGTAAATCTGTGTCATCACTTTTAACCCTGAATCAGCTGAGGAGACGCAAACCATTACACCCCTCACCTTCCGCAGCAGCCCCATCTCTGAAACACTCTGCCCAAACCCATTGTCTATAAATACATATCATGGGGCCGCTCTTTGGTTTCAGGTGCAGGTCAGCCAACCAGACATTTCAATTCCGAAGATGAATGCCCCATTTTAGAGGGAACGATAAGAAAAGGCTCAAAAGGTCTTTCACCACAGGGATCAGATGCTTTTCTTTCTTTTTCTCCACTCTGACTGACAGCTCGCAGAAATAAGGCTTTTTACTGGTTTTTGTCCTTCTCAACACACATCCATCTTCGCTGGAGACGACTGCTGATAAAGCCTGCGTGCTCCGACTGCAATTGGGCGTGCAGCCGCTCAACTCTGCGTGCTTTTCGCTTGTCATACAACTCAATTGCAATTACTCTGGCGGTCTCTGCCAGCTGGGCTGCAATATTCTTTGCATCTCTGTTGATTTCCGAAGTAGTTAAAGAGCTGCTGAGAAGTACTTTGACTGTTGTTTACAGGTAGTCTTCCTCCCAGTCACCCCGATGCACTGGGCATCAGGCGAAAGTGTTCCTATGGGAACTGCCAGAGCCTGTGTGTCTATTTCCTCCATGGACTTGAGTGGATTCCCCACCCCCTCAACCTTCCCCCACATGGCTATTAAGACTGAAAATCGCCCCCGCTGTGCTCTGGTGTGTCCTTAACTCTCTCCAGCTTTTTCATTCACTCTGCAGATGATGAATGCGTCATTGTTTTTCTTCTTAGTGTTTCTCCAAGTTACTTTGGAAGCACATTTAACTGCTCCATTTAAAACCCATACGGCATGCTAGGGTATATGAAATATATTCAGAGGCGTCCGGGGATCGCTAACCTGTAAGCCTCGGATCCACTGGCACACATACAAACAGATGCAAGCGCGCACGCACACACACACAGATCTCTGAGCAATGCGGTTTACTCTTCCCACGCTTTATAACACTCTCATACATCAGAAGCCCTTGTCTCCCCACACAGTGTGGGATGTGACTGCATTGTGACTCAGAGACAGAGACACAGACTGAGAGAAGCAGAAAGAGAGAGAGATGGATGAGGAGGTGGCAGGGGGGTGTTAGGGGTTCATCCTGGTGGGCCATGAAGGTAGAGCCTAGCAGGTCACTGTGGGTGATGTGCGTATGGCTGTACATGTGCGGACGGAAGTTCTCAGCTCCCACCTCCACTTTGGTGGGCACATCTCTGACCTAGCCTCTTGACAAAATTAGTCTGATGTAGTTGCAAATGCTCTTTCAAAACTCCAGTATATGGCCAAATGTATACTGGCACCCCTGTCCACCGCTGGGTGTCTTTGATGGTTTTAGTCTAAACCAGTGATACTCACCTTAAAGCCAACAGGCCAAATCTGGCCCTTGATAGGGTGCCAGGTGGCCCACCGACCATTTCCAATTCACAATGAAGATAAACTGATTCACACATTCACATTTTTTTTGTTCTGCACTTTGAATTTGAATAAGGTGCTGGGTGCATGAAAAGCATCAACATAGATCTCGGTCATGTTAAAAATTAGTGTAAGACTGTCCTGAATACCAGTTTCAGCCCACTAAAGCTTTGTTGAGAAGAATTCCCGATTAATCGAAGCTTAGAGGATGGGGTGTTGGTCATTGCACCTTGTTGGCGTATCTGGCCCCTTACTTTTTGGGGGTCATTTTGTAAATTTTGAAACTATTCCAGAAGCTGGATTTTTCAACATCTTGCAAGCACATCTGCAAGCCTGTCACAGGTGGTCAAACTGAGTCACAAAAATGAGCCTATCATGAAGTTTAAATGTCCTTGTCTAAAAGTAACTAATAATTAACGTTGCTGTATAATGAATTATGTTGGATTATTATTTCCTCATTCATGGTTTATTTGGGATTTTTGGGTTAATAGTATAGAAAATCAAAGCATCTGAATATTGATTCAGACATTGATTACCATGGCAATGACTGAAGCTTTGAGGCTTTCGGGTCAGCCCTAAAAAAGTGCCAGGGGAGGATTCCCTGGACCCCCAACAGAGGTCCAGGCTAAGCCCTGAATGTTCTCAAATCCTAGAAATGCCCCTGCATACACATGATCTGCGTGAGGCTGCTGCAACTGGATTTGCTTATGTATTATTTTTATCTGATAAACATTATTAATGTTTGCTAATGAACTGGCCCCTAGCCACAACTGGTCATTTTTCAAAATTGGTCCCTGGGCAAACAAGTTGAGTATCCCTGGTCTAAACTGTTACAGTTCCCAAGCAGTGAACTCCTAAACCTCTTTTTTCCATTAGGTTTGCTTATACAGGATGAGTGTTTCAAGTTGGATTCAGCTTCAACTCTCTTACCTACATAAATTTGAACATTGTTCATTTACACATGATGAATTTTACTAGTTCATGACTAGGTGCCTGTTTTTGAGATTCGATCATTAGTATAATTGACCCTCCCACTTGTCTGCATAAGGCTTCCTGTTTTGCTCCATTAGTGGGCAAGTTTCATAACAAAAAGGTTAACAAATGAGTAACAGTAAAAAGCAGATAATGTGAAATCAAGTCCTGCAGTCTGAACTCAGCAGACCTAAACAGGAACAAATTTGGCAGGATCAGCAGTGGTAGTACAGTGAGAGACCCAAACAAAAGATACGTAGTGTTAATGTCATAATGGAAATAAAGAAATAATGTTTTGACAGTTTATACGGAAAAACATTGCTAAAAATTTCTTGTTAAAGAAAAAGCGTCCTTGACTTAAACACTGAATAGTGACTTCATTAAAGACCTTGAGGCAGCTGTTGGTAAAACAAGTGTTTTTCAAGTGTGGAGACAGGCAGGCTATCGACTCATATTTGTTTGTACCTTAGTAAAATTGGTCAGTACAAGTTCTCTTATACCACTTGCATGTAAACAATAAATTTGTCTTTAAGACTGGTTCATGTAGTGTACAGGGCCCACTGATACTTTAGGACTACAGGTGCAAAATAAAACATATTTGAGCCTTATTATGAAGGTAACACATTGCCCTGGGTTAGTAACGATTATTCAGTACTTTAACTTTGCAGTGTTGTCGGGAGTAAACAATGAAGCGTTCGGAAGAGGTCTGTAAGGAGGCAGGTTGGGGTGGTGGATGGGTCACAAAACACAGGACTTTCCTCTAGGACCACCATGTTTGTTTTCCCTAAACCACACCACAGTAACTTCACTTGCATAAAAGCTAAAGATGCCCAACCATTTTTCTTTTCCTAAACCACACCACAGTATCTTACTTGCCTGAAACTTATTTCTGTAACTTTATGTTAATGATGTAATTTTACGTAAAGGACGTAACGTCATTCGTGGGGTGCTTATTCAGATATCATACAAACTGTTGTCTGTGCATTTTTGCAGGATATACAAACCAGTCTGTGACAATTCGTCTTTTTGAGGTTCAATAAAATTTGAAGAAAAGGCACCAGGTCGTAGACGTATGATGAATATTTTACTTGATCAATTATTAGAAGAAAAAAAAATGTGTATAAGCTACTTTTTTTTTTTTTTTACATTTGGGTTATCATTTTAGGCTAACAACACTAAGAAATGTAAATTACAATGCTGAAAAAATAACCCTTATTCATTTCCATATACATTTTTGTTAAAGCCACAAGGAGCCAGTGGAGAGGGGCCAAAGGGCAGCAAGTGGCTCCAAAGCTGCAGGTTACCTAACTCAGCTGTAGACCATTACCAGAACCCTCTCCATAGATCCTATTACTCCTGTTCTCCAGCAGCTTCACTGACTCCCTGTTAAATATCGCATCGATTTCAAGATTCTGCTTCTCACCTTTAACTCCCTTCATAATCAAGCCCCTTCCTATCTGTCACAATTCCTTCATATACGCACACCCTCCTGTAATCTTAGATCCTCTTCCGCAGTCCAACATACATCACCATCTGCCCACTTGACTACCATGGGTTTTAGAGCCTTTAGCCATTTTGCCTCCGCCTCTGGAACTCTCTCCCCCATGATATTCACAGTTTTGACTCCCTTTCCACCCTCAAATCCCATCTAAAAACACACCTTTTTAAGCTGCCATATTCGGTCGGATTTTAATGGTGACCCACATATTGAGACTTGCACTGATGATTTTATACCTACTATTCATAATTAGGATTTTTGCCTAGTAATTTCATTAACTTTTATTGCATTTTATTATTATTATTATTATTATTATTATCATCAATATTATTATTATTATTATTATTATTATTATTATTATTTGTGGCAACGTCTTGTATTTGGCCCTTTCCTGTTTCAACATAACAATACCTCCACGCACACAGCCATGAAGAAATGGTTTCCCCAGTTTGGTGTGAAGGAACATGACTGGTCTGCGCAGACACAAAACCTTTTGGATGAACTGGAATGCTGATTGCCAGCCACGCCACATATCTCCTAACATCAGTGTTGGACCTCATTAATGCTTTTGTGGCTGAATGGGAGAAAATTCTGGCAGCCAGGTTCACCATGTGGTGGGAAGCCTGGAAGCAGAGGAGTGGAGGCTGTTGTAGGAGCTCATTAATGCTTGTGTTATTAGATCTTCACCTATTTCAAATGGCTACAATGTTCACCATCCTGATGCCATAAATACTCTGCGGCTGAAAAAATCCAACAAATGTACTATTTCCTGCTGTAAACATTTTTTGAAAAGCACAGTGCTGAGCTGTTTTTACTGTAACTACCAAGCTTTTTAAAGATTTACATCCTCATTAAATGAGAATTGGCGAAAAGCTGTTTTTAAAAATTTCACCAGCGCTCAATAAAAATAGCTAAAACAGCCTACTATACCCTAAAGTGGCAACAAAAAGCGAGATACCCTCTGTCTATATTTATGTGAATGTTTTTAGATATAATTGGAGGCTGGTGTGTGAAAAATTTTGGCTAGACTTCACACCTCAGAATCTGAAACCAATGCAAAGCTTTGTATCCTTTGCATGTGGAACATTTGCTTTCATTTGGGTGGAATTTAATATCTGCAACAAGTCTCCTGCCAGATTGTACCACAGCCGAACCTGCGATGGCACTGAACATAAGCCTTTAAAATGTATGAAATGAGTGGGATATTAGAGGAATCTTTTCACAAACACACTAGCTCCTTAATGATGATTGACCTGTTTTGCGTCTGGAGTCATTATGGATCTGTGTAGAAGCACCTGGATGAACCCTCCTGTCTGTGCATTGCGGTGTGTCTGTCATTAACTATTATTCTGCTAACAGCAGCAGGAGCAGCCGGGCCTTCGCCTGCATGTTATTAAAGAGCATTTAAAACAAATGAACTGCTATGCTGTCTTTTTAAGGCTCTACAGCCACACAGGGACCCATCACACAGTGGAGAGAAATGAATTTTTACTTTCAACAGGCTGAAAGCTGACAAAAGGGTTCTGAATTTAAGTTTTCATTTAGTGTGAGGCAAACTGTGCTTTGCAACAATACAATTTCTGCATGAAGAGTGATGATTCCAAAAAAAAAAGATAAAATTCAATGTAATAGCTCAGAAGACTGAGCACATCGAAGATGGCCTTTTGAGTGTTTGTATTCGATTTCAGTTTTCATTCTTCAAATAACGCATTATCTTTTTCAGTGGCTGAAATAAAATGCTACAAAATAGAAAATGAAAAGCAAGCACAGCACTCTGTGCCAGTTTTGTGGCTGGAAATCAACACTTCTGGCATCAGACTGCAAGTCAGAAGAACTGACAGCTGCAGTGACAGACATTTAGGACAAAGGTCTTCAAGTCACAATGAAAACCCATTAGGGACACATTAATTAACAGCAAAATACCATTTCCTCTGATGTCAAATGTTGAAAATGAGTGCTTAAAGCAGCTGTGCGGAACTTTCCGTTTTCGTTGATTATAGCGCCCCTTTGGTCGAAGCGGTATGACACCCACAGCCTGGTGTCGTAAAATTCCGAACTAGGGACAGTGTCCGCACAGCTGCTTTAAGTGTGATGACATTTTAGTTAGGGCTGGGCAATGTATCAGTATTATATCAATATCGTGATAAGAGACTTGATATCACCTTATATTTTGGATATCGTAATATCGTAAGTGTTGTCTTTTTCTGGAATTAAAGGCTGCATTACAGTAAAGTTATGTAATTTTCTAAACTAACCCGACTGTTTTAGTTGTTCTATTCAGTGGCTCCCCTAAAATGTGTCATAGGGGTAGCCATATGGGGCCACTGTAAATCGTGGGGTGGCACACCAAAACCAAAAGCCATGCCAGAGTATAAGTATATAAGTATAAGTATTCTTTCATGCTGTAGTAAAGCCTATTTAGTGGCCATGCCAGTTTATCCAGCACCAAAATGTAGCTAGCTCGCTAGCTAGCTAGTTATTTAGCTCTCTTCCTGACAAGCTAGCATGACATGATTGATTGGTGATTGGTAGCTATGAATGCCTTAGGTGGTGTAGTTTCACCACCTTTGCATTAGCTTACAAATGTGCCACAGCCTCTTAAAGACAGTAACGTCAGCCTGCAATTATTTTTTATTATTTTTGCAGGGTGGGGGACTAGCAATTGTATCAGGGAGGCCATACCCCCCCTTGCCACCGCTTGGGGGTGCAGCTGGTTCTATTATTTGCTTAGTCATGATAACCACATTACTAATCATTATTTATCAAAAAACTCCAAGCACCAATAGTCGAGGCTGCAATAGTGTCGCAAAATCAAAATTGAGATATCTGGTCAAAAATATTGTGATATTTCAATTTTCCAAATTGCCCAGCCCTGATTTTAATATAAACATGCTTAATTAACAAATAAATGGGTTGTATTTTGAAAACTCACGGCAGTAAAGCTCTGTGTTTTTCTTTCTTGCAATTGTGATCGACACAGTATCATTTCCCTGCCACAGGGGCCAAGACCCTTGGCACTATGAAGGGCTGGAGGCTATATGTGTAGCAATTAGATTGTGTTGATTTTAATCAATTGCAAATGTGTTTGATGATACTCTATGAAACACTAAAACACACTAGAAACTGAAATTTGTAGAGCCTTATGACCCATCTGTATTAATACCTAATAGTGAGGCCCCTGCTTGTTAAGGAGCTTCTGAGTCGAACATCAAGTATTAGAGATTTTATTTCAGTATATTGTTCTTAAATGGTTCATATTGCTCAATAAATTTTGCTTAATTAGTTTACCACAAACAAATTACTATTTACAAAGCAACATGCACAATGCAAGAGGAATGAGAGGAAGGGGGGGGGGGGGGGGGGTGTCTCCTCATGGGTTTATCGGACCCCAACCCTCACAAACTTGGTCTATATTTCTTATGATTTACATCATCACAGCGCAGAGCACAGAGAAGCAGTCAGAGCTACAGGCTACAGTGAGGCTAAAGTTCATATGACGTTTTTCGAAACAACTTTTTATGTCGCGGATGCAGCACACTTGGATCACTATGGATGAGCATATTGGAGATATTTTGTGGTTTCAATTTTGTGTTCTTGGACGTTAGTCTGGGGCGCCGTCAGCCATTAGGTGTGCTAGCCGCTCCCCCGCTGATCTTCGCAAGGGATGTGAGGACTCTAAAACTTCACCAGGGCCTCTGTCGGCATATGGGTGAGTAGATAATGGCTGAATTTTCATTTTTGGGTGCACTATCCCTTTAATTTGACTCAAAATTAATTAATTGTTTATTTTCACCCTCAGAGTCACACACCTGCATGTGACTGCTAAAACTGAGCCTGTGCTGTATTTATGGTTTAATGTTCTATTCTATTAATGACTGTCTGTTCCTGCACTTATGTTTCTCAGTGTAACTGTTAACAGGGCGTTGCTGTAAAGGAGCACCAGCAGCCCTACACTGCAGAAATAAACAAGGGTAAGGAAGCTTACAATGAAGCAGGGTCTTGCATCAACATTGTAAGGATTAATCTAACTCAAATTGAGAGTTAAAAATTTAGATTTCAAAACAGGAAGTTAACAATGTTAACACCAATATTTTTTTTGAAGTCACAGTATAATTGTTCTGGACTGAGGTACCAGACAGCATTTTACAATAGTTTAATGAGATTGTGATGTTTTTGATATAAACAGTTTAATCGCATCCAACACACACGATAAGATACAGCTATCTCATCATTTTATGTGGAAATTTGCCACATGATTGAAATACATTTAACTGATGAGACTTTTTTTTTGAGCTGAAGGTCACTATATTTTAGGATAAGCGTAATCCTAGCCCAAAACCTGACCTTCAACATCAGAAAAGTTTGAATGAATGCCCTCCTCAAACTAAAGGAGAGTTTAACATTAAGTGGTGGCTGTTTGCTTTAAGATGCGTCATGTCTTCAGCTCATAATTCACCCTCCTTTTTATTGACCTCCTCCACTGAGTTGAACTGAGCACAGATGATAGATTCTGGCTGATGTCAGCAACCACAGAGCTGCATCCAAGGATAGTTTTTAACCTTCAACAATCAAACTATCAAAGCATTAAAACCAAATCTATCTCCTAAATTGAAAGCAGAAACATTAGCACAACACCACGGCTAAAGATAATTCATCAGTGATCTTTCTGCCACGCTACGCTGAGAAAAGAGAAGAGCTCAAATCTGGAGGGGGGAGGGAGAATTTGATTTAGCCAAAACAGAC
This sequence comes from Epinephelus moara, assembly GCF_006386435.1. Taxonomy (NCBI): domain Eukaryota; kingdom Metazoa; phylum Chordata; class Actinopteri; order Perciformes; family Serranidae; genus Epinephelus; species Epinephelus moara. Next base: position 7,339,782 of record NC_065511.1, read on the forward strand.
TGAAAAGATTTACACTCAGTCAAGCCTCTGGGCGTCTGAGCTGCAATAATAGAATGTGTTCTTTGGAATGCCCAAAAATAATTAATTGTAATTTTCATTTGAGATTAGATTGTGCAATATAATCTTTAGTGAGTATGAAAGCAATGAAAAGATAAGAAGTCTATCAAGCACATAAATGAGAAACTGTGAAAAGGCACAACCTAATCATGTTGTGATGCTTTGATGAGAAATAAATGAGAGTAAATCAATCAATCTAAACTTAGGATAAGAAAAGAGGGGCAGCTCCTGGAAGTTGATTATAAACTCTTGCATTACACAGAAAGAGCTGAGACACAGGCATAACATTTCTTATGCTGATTATGTTGCTCTGTTGTTTTTGTTAAGTTTGACTGGTATTACAGAACCATGGCTCCATCGGATGTAAAAATAATAGTTATGGGAGTGTCCAATAACCTTGGCAAGACGTGTGACAAAACCACAACATCCCAGGTTTGATTCTCTATCCCCCAGCACTTCCTGTCTGTATTTCTACAGTCAGTGTCAACTAAAGGCAAAATGGTGTAAATACAGCCATCAGCCCTGTCCCACTGCCATGTGAGTTAACTCGAGAGGGAGTATGGCTACGGGAGTAAACCCCGAACGAAAAATCTGTGCTCAGGGGATACACATTACGGACAGACCAGATCTCTGGCAGTCCCCATGCAACGCCACTCACCTGAAGGTCATCGCGAGTCTTCTCTCATGCCACTGGAAAACGGTGAGTGTGGCCAAGCCTGTGGGGGAAGGAAATGCGCACCCCATCCCTCACATTAAATCCACTCATTGCGCTGTCTTCAGCTTCCATCAGGACATCGGCGAAAGTTGCAGTTTACAGGGCAGTGTGTGTATCGACACTGCTTTACAGAGCAGAAGCCTGGACAACCTACCGCCGTCATATCAGGCGCCTTGATGCATTTAACATCAGATGCCTCCAACGCATCCTTGGCATCACCTGGCAGGACCGTGTTCTTCATATGGACATTTTACATCACGCTGAGTCCATAAGCATCGAAGCAATTTTGGCACAGAGGCAACTCCGGTGGTTCGGCCATACCACCCGGATGCCTGGATGCCATTTGCCCCATCAGGTGCTTTATGGACAGCTCCTGTCAGCCAGCAGAAAGCCCAGAGGACAAAAGCAGCGGTTTAAAGACCAGCTGAAGGGGACATTAAAGAGGCGCAACATCACACCCAATGACCTAGAGTCTGCTGCAGCTAACCGACCACTTTTACGCTCTCTGTGTCACGATGGGGTCATGCACTTGGAGGAGAGTCGCACCCAACAACAGAGGAGCGAAGACAACCTCACGCTGATCCAGAACCCTCCCAGCCACCTGATCCAAGCCTCACGTGTCCTCACTGTGGCAGGATAGGTGGCTCTAGGATCGGGCTTCATAGTCACGTGCAGTGGCATCGCCGCCAGCAACGATAGCCACTGTCAAGTTCACCACAGCTGTATGGAAGGTACGTCATCTTCGACTACGATGGACCGCCAGAAGATTACCTTGTAGTCAGACTATGAGTGATGTTGATGCATGATCTGTGAGGTACTCTCTAAGGGACTAGCAAGACATTTTTTTAGTGTTTCTCAGAAGTCTGCTAAGAAAAAGAAACCTTACTAAAATTTTTCAGAAAGCAGCTTTAATTGCTTCAACAAAGACAACTGCAATTAATTATTTAATTCTAGACTTCAAATCATAAATTTCCATTTTAATTAAATGCCATATGTTCTGGCCTTTTATTTAAGTTAATTTATTTTGCTCACAGTATCTCAAACTACTTTTGGATTGGATCCTTTGGTGCTTCATCATGTTAATAGATGCATAAATATAGACAGTGCAGACAGTCACCAGAAGAAAATGTTGATATTGTACGTTTCTGCAAACCACAAGTACGTTATATTTGTAGGTGTCATATATATCATATCAATGTTTCTAAAGTGACGTAGTATAGGAGCTGACTTTGTCACTGGCAGGTGGAAGGGATGGCGGATGACGTGTCACCTACATACATTGTAAAATTAATGGACGTAGCTACCAGGATATCATGCACTTGTTTGTGGACCTTTGTTTTGAAGCCTTGATTTCGGCTTTTTGGCCATTGCCCTCTTGGTTTTTTGGGGCCAGAATTGACCAAATTTGAATGAGAGGGTGGAGCTGGTGAGGAGCATGGGTTGGATCTGACTGAGTAGCCAAGGACACTATAAGCAGACACACTGTCAGTCAACCTGGCCCGCCCTTAATTATGTGTAACGTTTAGCCTTAATAAGTGGGTGAGTTGTAGAAAAATTCTCCACTTTTTCTGCTGTGAAGCTGAGCATTTTAACACAGGGGTCTATCGGGATTAACTGGTTTATGGGTCTATCGGGATTAACTAGTTTATGGAGCCAGCCTCAAGTGGCCGTTTGAAGAAGTGCAGTTTTTGTCACTTCTGTGATGCCTTCATTTTTCAGTCCTGGAGGTTGCCGCTTGGTCACCTATAGGTGACACACCTGCCAGGCTGCAGGCCACTGTTCAAGACCAACAAACACCAGCAACTTTTTAGCCATCAGATGTTGGTGTTTTTTAGGAATAGTGCCACGAACAGGAGTTGTTTTTTACAGAGACATCTCTGCTTTCCCAGTGGAGATTGTGCCCCCCAACAGCTGGTATTCTCAGCAAAAACATCAATCTTTTCCTAATCATGATAAAGTGGTTTTGGTGCCTAAACCTAATGTTGCAACCTAATTGACTGTAAAGAAATAAAACATTTCACTCTATCTGGTTCACTAAAACGTTCAAATTTAACATTTTTTGCAGAAACATACAATGCCAACATTTTTTTTCTGGCAGTTGGGTTGCAGCGCAGTTGCACTGGGGCCCATGGGGTTGAGCAGGCCCTCCAAACACCGGTGGGCAGAGAATGGATATGTAAGGGATAATGCCTGTCGAGGTGTTATGACTTTTTAACGGCCAACATGGAGGTGTGAACCGTGAACCAACGGTTGTTTCCGAATAGGCCATAAAAAAGTGACAATGGACATCTCAAATGACATTATTGCACTTTTACCATGGTCACTTACCAAAGTAATGAAAGGTTAGAATATTCATTCATATTTTTTATGCTTTTTGCAGTTAAAGTCTTTCACAAGTTTTCCACAAGCCATAACTGTTTCCTTGGTAACACCTGAGGGTTTACTGAATACCTGGAACAATCATTGCCGCCCCATAAGGTTCTTATGCAATGGAAACGTTATTTACTTCTCCAGTAAATAGGACGAACCATTGCTATGACTTAGCAATGGGAGATATTATAGTCCGCCCAGCTTTTCACCAGAAAGCTAACGTTATGCTAGTAAGATTCAAAGTCAATAACACTGCAAACAGTTGACAACCAGTAAATATAATTTGACAGTATGTTTAACAATAAGACTAGCTAGTTATCCAGCCATGTCATTATCCCCAAATCAATATCAAGATTTTCATGAACTAATGATATGCCACGTATGTTACTGTTGGCTACAACCTGAGACATGCCTGTGGTAGCAAACTGAATAGCTAGTGAGATGTAAAATGATTGCTTATGTTCAGAGGGGCAGTGTAATACCTGCAGCGTGTGATATGGTCTCCATCCTGTGGTGTTCAGAGGATGAGGCACTGAAGAGATGTGTAAACCCTAAGAGAGTGAGCCATTTGTATCTGAACATGACTTCATGTTTGGGGTCCACCCTGAACGTCTCTGTCATGCTCCAGCTCATTGTAAATGAGCTGCAGTTTTGCAAGTTGGGGTTTAAGGCCTTGCTGCTTTGGCAGATTCATTTTAAACCCGCTTCAAAAAGCAAAAAAGTCCTGCCACATGTCAAATCACTCAGGTAACTCAGTTATATACGTATTAAGAACAAGGCCCAAGTGGGTTTTGAACTCAGTCAGAAGCTGATCACTGGCAAAAACATAGAACAGACACACTTGACACACATGGATATCATCATAGATAGCTCTGATTGCTGCCTATAGCTCATTTATGTACGGTCATTACACTGGTTGTTTGGAACTAATAAACACAGGTTGTGAAAACAAGCCGGTGGGAAAAATCTGCACAATTAATGTGAAATGAACATTAGTTTCGGTCTGATTCGTTCAGTCTGAAAACACATTAAGAGGTGACATTCAGAAGAAGCTTCAGTTTACAGGGACTGACACTGCAAACTGACGCCCGCTGATGTTCTCGCCAGAAGAAAATCTAATTAAACTTCATTGTCTCAACTGTGTACAAAGTACCTCATAGAGACGTGTCACTGTCAAAACAAACAGCAACAATAGCCAGGACTGCTAGAGCCATTCCTTACAGTTCATATTAACAGTCTTAATGGGATTTACGGTGGACTTTATATTTAGACAGTGATGCATTAATGTACAAAGTCCAGGTTAAGGTCTGATAGGTGTGTGTGTGTGTGTGTGTGTGTGTGTGTGTGTGTGTGTGTGTGTGTGTGTGTGTTAGACTGTGTCTTTGTATTTTCTGTTTGTGTGTGTGTTGTTAGAAGAGCACACGGAACATGTCTGCACTAATGAGTTCTTTTCTTGGACCTGGCAGGCTTTGGCCATGATCCGCTCAGCTTATTGTGGGTGTGTATCTGTGTGTGTGTGTGTGTGTGTGTGTGTGTCCTGAGTCTTGTGTGGGTGTGTGTTCTGACAGTGTGTCACCTCTGGGTGTCATTCTAGGTGATACTGCCAAGGAGAGCAGCCTTTACAGCCGTCCCGCAGAGCCACCGCCTGCTCTTAACAAGGACACAGAGGCACGCAGATGCAACAACACACACACACACACACACACACACACACACACACACAGTTTTTCCATCCAGCTCTGGTGCACAGCAGCAATAAACTTGTACATTTCAGTGTGCTCCGAGTAATTCATCTTCATTGTCCGAGTCATCAAATCTGAAGAACGACAGTGAGACAGTCGGACTAGCATTAAATGTCCTCACACCCAAGGAGACTGGCAACATGAACACACTCTGATTCTCTATCGTCTCACTCACACACGCAATTTCACTCTTCGAAAGACAGTACGCATTCACTCATAATAGAGCATTTTTCTGAGGGGGAAAAGGGGTTTCAATTCCCCTAGACTCTACCGGATTTCTCCAACAAAAAAAGAAAAGTGTGTATTGTAGTATAAAACAGAGGATAAAAAAAGAGAGAAAAAAGTAGCAGTACCAGGCGATCGGTGACAAGCTGCCTGTCAGAAAACACAGGGATCCTTATCGTGTCCTGACATCATCTGCCGACCATTCTCCTGCAGTCACACATGACTGATGAGGGAGGTAAAAAAGTTCAACTTGTCTTTTCTCTAATCCTCACACTTTTCTTTATGGCAGGAAATTAATGGTCTCTCACGTAGGATACTTACACACACACACACACACACACACACACACACGCACGCACGTTTGTCTGCTCGCCGTGCTCATCCTGGAGCAGTGCTTTTATCATCACCCCATAAGTAGCAGCGGTAAAATTGCTTAATTAAAGCATGAATGTTTAATAAACCCTCAGGCTGCGTGGAGAGGGACCTGAGATAGGCCGTCCATTGACAGGCAGCCTCGAGGAAGAGAGACAGACGATTCCTCAACCCGCTACACACTGACTTAAAGTTCAAGTGAGTCCTTTGACAGAGAACAGGTGGAGCTGGTAAAGGCCAGAAACTTCATGAGCGGCGGGGTCACCGCCTTGAACTGTTTTAAAATGCTAAGTTGCTCACTTCTGTAGTGGCTGGGAGTGTCAGCTCCTGAGCTATACTGTAACACTAACCCCAGGCTGGTTCTGCTTGATTGTCATCCCTTTTATATTCAGGCTTAGTCACTGAACGTCTAAGCTAGGCACATCATCATTTTAGCAACCCAAAAATGCCATCAACTGGCATTTCAATGAACTCTATATGTTCTAGGGTGCTAATCAGGCTTTACTCAAGCTCTGTTTGTAAGTTTTCCTAAAAAACAGTGATGCACAAAATCCCAACATATCCTAAATAATCATGAGCCTGTAATTCATTTATAACTTACATATTTGGAAAGGCTGTGATCACATGACCAATGCACTGTAGGGAGTGAAAGAAGGAAGCGGTCCTCGTAAAGAGTCAGGTTGGGATGGTGGATGGGTCACAAAGTACCATGTTCTAAATCCAACCACATTAACCTTACTTGCCTAAACCTAACCTCTGTAACTTTATGTTAAGCATGTAAGGCATGTATTTAAGGTCATTCATGGGGCGTCTATAAGGAGCCGATGCTGTTTGAAAGACGCTGTAAACGTGGTTAATGTTGTGTGTGTCGCAGTTTGGTTTAAAAAAAAAAAAAATTAGATAAGTTCAGGAAAAGATTTTTGTTTCCATCAAAATACACTTTGCGTAGTTACGTAAAGTGCGTAAACATAACTAGCTGTCTTCTGGATGAAAGTCTTTGTCTGTTTGACCCATCCATCACCCCTCCAGCTGCTCAACACAGACTTTCTTTGCAATTGCTGTTTACATTTAACCCGTGTGTATCCAACACAACAAAAGATCCGTATTGACTTTGCATTAGCATTGTTTTTGTATTGCCAGCTTGTAAGCTTAACACATTTCGAGCCCACCTCCATGTCCATTATAATATATCTTTGAAACCGGACTGAGGCAAACAGACCTTTGCTGCACATTCAACCTTTAAGTAACCCTAGAAAGATATATCTTATACATACCTGCCAGGAACTGATACATCCCTAATAGTTCATTTTAACACATTTAATGTGATTTCACATGGGATTCTGATTTAAATAGTTATCCAGTGTTCATGTTTAAATCTGAGGCTTTTGTCAGAAACAGATATCAGACATACTGCTGTCACTGAATAGAGTGTGTTCAGCTGAGTCCTGCAGTATGTGTATGACATCTGTGTGTTCTGGTTTGATTCAGCCTGAGAAGAGAGGCTGAAATTTGTGATGCAAAATGCATCAATAATGCACCAATAAAGCACAGGGACAACATATCTCAATACTCTGGGGAGATCTGAAGTGCTCATACCACATGAAAAATAATGTGCATTATTCTGTAGCACGTATTAGCGTCAGTGTTAAGAGCTGATGTGTATGTAGAAATTTGGCTGTCTTATCAGCCTAAGCAGCCTTGTGAAAAACACTTGGCTGAAACAGATGTTGCCAAATACCCTGGCAACTTTATGCTGCAGATGCTTTAGTAGCTGTAATATGCTACTTTCAAGTAGTACTGGAAACAGAGTTGAAGGTTAAATGAATGTTAAATTAATAAATGTGTCCAGGTCAACGAGTTTTCTGTAACTTCTGAATTGCTGATGTGATGTTTTGACAGACTGTGTGGAAATCTTGTATCATGAAGGAAAAAGTGATGTGTTTTTAAAAAAAAAAAGAATAATACTGAAATTAAATTGCCCACTTCAAAATATAAAACATGAAATATATAGAAAAAATAGCAATATCTATGTATAAAGATAAAACTGTAAATCATTTCACAAGTCATACTGCAGCACTTTGTATTACAGCATATTGCTGAATACTTAACTTTTAATTACTCTGACCCTGTAGGCTGTTGCAGGATCCATACGGAGATCAATAGGAGAGCAACTGTAAAGCAACATTGCTTCAAAGGGGGGCCTTATACTTTTTATGTTATGCTATTTCTTATTTTCTGTCATATGAATATAATGTTACAATGTTGGATTTTCACATGAAACGTGGCCAGATTTTCAAATAATAAGGTAAACGAAATATAAAAGTATCCCTGTGAGCAAAAATTCTCAGGTGTCAAACCATTAGGATACTCTGTTTCTCTGCTCCAGACAAGAGACTCAAGACAAGAGGCAAGTATTTCCACAATGTAGCCTTCACTGTTACATGTAGCTACATGCTAACATAACATTGGTTGCCAATGTTGTTCAGTTTTGTCATATTAAGGATATAGCACCAGGCTACAAGTACACTGTTACATGTAGCTACATGCTAACGTCACAAAAAACATGTTATCTTGACCCTGATGTTGTTGAAGTTTTTATTGGTGATTGTTTATAGTAGAGGGTGCCATTATTCTCTGTTACAAAGTGCGTTTCCATTAACCCTAGAAATGCGCAAAACCTAAATATCGCAATAAAAAACTGGTAAGGGAAACACCTCTATATTTGAAAAAACTCTCAAATATCGAGAAATTTTTTTATGCTCTCATGAGGTGGTTTTTCCGACGTGTCGATATAGAAGTATATCGCAAAAGACAAAACACTTTTTTCGCAAATATACGTCACCAGACATGACATTGGTGAATTCCTTGTTCACGATCCTCTCCCAGAAATCCTTTATCCGTGGTCGCTGCCACACATAAGGACTTTGCCTTTGGAATACCGCTCTCTTCGTCTTCGATTGTAGTCTACTGCAACAGCAGCAGTGGCAACCGAGATGATTGCTCCAGCTCGCAAGAGATTTGGAATGTCCATCTCACTTCCACAAAGTGGAGTCTTGCGGGATGAGATTTTACAAGAAATACGGCTCATACGCAAAACACCCTTTAATGGAAACACCTGCAAGTCGCAATTGTACTTTGTCGAAACTTTAGAAATATCGCATTTATTTTGCACAAAACTGTAATGGAAACACAACTACAGACATTCCCTGGCTGCAATGACAGTGCAGAGATGCTGAGATGCGGAAGACCCTTAAATGCTGACCAATCAGAGCAGACTGGGTTTTTTTGAGGAGGGGGTTTAAGGAGACAGGCGCTAAAATAGAGCATCATAGGCATTCCAGCACTGACAGCAAGTGTTATTGACCATTAAAGCATGGAAACTACTAGAGCTGTTTTTGTTTGTTTTATTCTAACAAAATGCACTTATCTGCTACAAATGAACAGTTTTGGTTTTTTTTCTAGACCTTACTTTTCTCCTACAGCTGCACCGAGCAGTGGCGGAAGTGAAATGTTACAACGTATCCCCATGGGTGGGGTTAATTGTAACAGGCAGAAGGTAGTAACATTTGCTAGAAAAGTCTGTTTAAAACTATTAATTCAATACAATTCTATCTGTATTCTACAGGTTGATAGTGTTTATGGATCTATCTATGATAGATATCCAAACATCTGTACATCCCTCATCTGACCACCAGAGCTTCATGAATGGAAAGATCAACACATTGATACATAGTATGCGTGGATATTATATATTTTTCTCTTTTTATCTGTGATAGATTGATGGTTAGATGTATATAGATACCTATCTCTCCATCTACATCAGGGGAAGGATAGGCATCCATACAGGTATCCATCTGTTTATCATCAGTCTATCATCCACTATCAGTGGTCGGACCAATAGATGTGCATAGATTCTGTAACCTAGATCCACATGTCAAAATATGACAATGTATGCTTGTGAAACTATGTGTCAGTATGATACCTGACAAAAATAAAAAATACCAAGTATATCTCTATCTTAATTAAGGACATTAGTTTAAACTGAATATAAGTTTGCAGTGCAAAAAATAGAGAAAATGTGCTGTAGGTGGCTTAGTTGTAACACAGCATTACAGCTAATCTTGCTGTGTGGAAATGTTATCGAGACTAGCAAACACACACTTATTAAGATGATATACGGTTGGATTCTGTGACTAACATAGACAGCTCAGTAATCGAAAACCAGTTATAACAAAGACGTTTACTGAAATTGGCCAAAAACACTCCCCTGAAAAACATCCAATCTCACTGTTTGGTGGTGTTGTGGTCAACTACGAAGCACGAAAGGATTGACCCTGTGACTGCTTAAAAAGTCTGTGGTACAATTTACCCCGTGTTAGGTTATGCCCTGCTCCCCCCAACCTGAAAATCACCATAGATCCTCTATAACAACACAGAGACACAGTATACAGACATATTCTGTGTTATGAGGAAGAAAACTTTAAATAAAACCATGAGAAATTTATGAGCTGTGAGAAAATTCTATACTGGCTACTACTTTTGCCATTTGAGTTGAACTGCAGCAGCCAAAAACAATGCACATGACAATACACAGCTGGGTAGGAAAGTTTAGAGGCTGTAGCTGCCTTTAGGCCTATCAGTGGCTTCTGCTGATGCCTGACCCCACATACACTATGTGGCTACAGGCTGGATGCTGGCAGTTTTCATGTTTACTATTGTCACTTCCTTCAGTATCACAACTACACCCGCAGTATATTCTAATCAAGCAGTTCCTTTAACAGGAAGCACAGCAGTAAAGCCGTAATGATGCCAAATGCTCAACACAGCTCCATCCTTTTAAAGTTTACCCATGGTGCAGTGCTGGACTTGCTGTATAGCACATGTCAGAATCCTTCTCCCAGCACTCCCATTATTTCTTTAACACTTCTTCTTCTTAAATACATCAATGAGAATTGTCAATCGGATTTGACTTGGAAAGAAATATCTGTGTTGCTTGTAATCACACTAATCTCCAACAGTTCCAATGAACATTAGAGAGGTGAACGTGTCGTGACCACAAATAGGACCACGCACGTTTGCTAATTGTCTTCCCTGCCTCCGTCCCAAAAGCTCCATATGAAAACTTCTTCAAACAGACTGCGGGGCTCCCTGCAAGCGCAGCAACCTCTACACCAGCACAGAGCATCACTGCCATCTCTCCTCAGTTTATTTCTGCCCACACGGCGCCCCCTGTGGTTAACACCACACCTTGCTCTCTCCACATGCTTACAGACACACACACAGCTTTATTCTCTCCCTCGGTCAGCCACCCACACTGAGTCACGAGGGACCAGTGCGTGGTTGCACCAGTGTGTGAGCCATTTTCTGGTGCGACATTTCGCCGCACTGTACGTCAATACTGTGTACAGTGTGTATGTGTGTGCACACACGTATCCACGCATATGAGCAAGAGGAGTATTAGACTTGCTTTAGGATTCCTCAGTGCTCCTCGTGGAGGCGGGTTGGAAATCCCTTAGTTTAGCAACAATGTGGTCCGGCCAGGCAGCAACTTGGAGGGAGAGACTCACATTCATCTTCCTCAACCCAAGCTGGCTGCCAGCAACTGGAGAAAATAGTGCAAGTCAGGAGAGTTTACGAGTATTTCTTCCTTCTTCTTTACACATGTTGTCACTTTTTTGGATCGTGTATCAGAAGGGTCTGTTACTATTTTGTTACCCTTCCATCACAGCCAGTATATCAGGCAGCACTGATTAGACTGTGATCAAAGTTGTGAAATGATGTATCACAACACCGTTCTGGCATTTCCACAACTGACTGGCGTAGTGTAGGCAGTTAAGATTTAAAAGGAAAAAGTTTGAAGTCATATTTCTGTTGCTGTCAGTTTATGAAACATACCCAGTTAATCCTTGTTCTGCTGCATTTGGGACTAATAACAAAATGGTTGTCCAGCTGGTCTGAGGCCAGTTGGGTGTGAGTCTTTAAAAAACATTTAATACAGTGCTCTCTGGTGGACAAACTTTTTAGAAGAGAAGTAACATGTATTTGGATAAAAGCCAAATTGCGACATGCTCATTTTCAGTCACACTGACCCTGAAAGACATTTTGAATTTTAACCACTGTTGGAAAGAAGAGATTCTCAGCTTTCTAATGATATCAGTATTGCTTTTTGTATTACAAAAAAGTGCACATTACATACTGACTGTTACCAAGGTCTGAGAAAGCTTGGCTGCAAAGATACATAACAATGGTCTTCAAAACTGGGAGTGCATGCTGTACACCCAGGGTGAGAAATACACAAAACAGTTTGGATTACTGTTATTTTGTCGCCAGCAAGGTTACAAAAACAAGCATACCCAACAACACGGTGCAGGAGACTGAGAAAATATTGTTTGTATGCTAACTGTCAAATGGATCTCTGTTCTTCCAACACAGTCAGCAATGGACTCTATATGACAATATTATCGACTTGGATTATTTCATCAGTGTTTCCCATTCATTGACAAGACTATGTCAATGTGTCTGCGCCGCGTTGACATATGATGTGCAGGGTACCCTGGTTGTGTTGGTTATTTGATGTTTTGGGATGTCGTGTCAATTTCTGCCTCTCACATGCATTGTCTGGTTTCAAAACACACTTCTGATTTCACAGGAAATGTACAGTTTGCATACAGTCTCTACAACACACTACATCTGTGTAACACCACAAATTAAAGTTTTTTTTTTCCTTTAACAACAAACACACACGGTTTTAGCCAAAGAACAGGGTTTGGCATTACAATCATATGGGAAGCGAACACCGGCCTCCTGCATGTAAGACGGGGGTTGTTCGACCCAGTCACCACCCCTCCCATAACTTTTGTTGCTGTGTGGTCATTTCCCCCGATACCGCTGGGTACAGTTAAACAATGACGGCGACCGGCCGTATGTTATGCTGACATGAAAGGATGGCTTTTTTTGTCTGTGTCTGATGCTGCAAGTTACTGACCAAGTGCCTGTTTTCAACGACTTCAGACTGAGACCTGGTTGTGTCGTCTTGCCTTCACTAGCTTCATAATTGTCTTTATCATCTGAATGTAGTAATAAAAGTTTCATACTCTGAGAGACAAGACTTTGGTTCTTTACAATCAAACAAAAGCCCCAAATGACCAAAAATCAAAATCCATGTTTATCTAGAAATGAGCCGTTGCAACATCTAATGTGATTTTGATACAGCATGCTACCTTTAGGTAATTCCCTTGGGATTATGGCATTGGGTCATGTAGTTATATAAAAGAAAGAATACACTCCATGTAAAGCTGATGTTTCAGTCACACTCTGCGTCTCGAGATAGTAGTCACCAACGCTCACTGATTGTGTCATCGGTGAAAACACAAACAAACAAAAAAACAACACACATACTATTTGTCATCAGTGCATCTCGCCTGGACGTGACACACAACTCCCCATGACAGAGACCTTTACAACACATACACACACACTGCAACTAGTCATAGCTTGTTGACAGCTGCGTCACTGTCATTGCTACAAGTGCCATGCTCCAATTTCAGCCAGGAATCAGGATTTAAGAAAACTGGAAGCAAGAAAAAGAAAGCTCTGAGAGAAAAAAAAAGGAAAAGAATATCCAGTGCTTCGGGTAAGGATATATTCCCCAGGGTCCAACATGATGATAGAAAAAATATATATCTATACTGTGTGCTGAGTTGGCAGTTCTTGTCAAAGGCAGACTAGAACATATCATCTTTGCTTGTTCAAGCATCAGTAACTATAGCAAACACAGAACCATGATCGACAAAACAGACAGACAGCCAAGACAGTTCCCTCAGACCCTCCATCTTCTATATCCACTTCTCCGGGATCCTGTCCCAGCATGCATTGGGCCAGAGTCAGGGTACACCCCAGACAGTCTATCACAAGAATGGTGGGCTTAAACAAACACATCAGAGGAGTGTAAATTAAGAGCTGGATCCTTTACAAGGTGCACCCAGTGCTGGTGGGACTTGCATTTCATCCTCAAAGGAGACAGCACAAGTCACATATTTTAGAATTTAATGAACAAGATGCTGACAAAGTATATATATTTTGGACATGTTTCATGGTATGGAGCATTTTGTTAAGATCTTGGCAAAGCACTGAAGTCAAGTTTGCATTAGCTGATTGGCCTCAGCTGCTTCATTCATGCTTCACAATCACTGGCTCCGTTTACTAGCTGATTGGCAGCATCCAATCATATTCATATAGGAGCCCAGGGCTGCTTTTATAACCACACTTCTGACTGCTCGGCTGATACTTCATAATGCTGTTAGGTGCTGCATCAGAACCAACCCAGCCTTCTTATGTGCTAAGCTGTTGGTACTGCAGGGTTTACCACACTTTTATTTAATTGTGGTGGCCCACCACTATTAAAACAACTGCCGCCATTTTTTTTTTTGTTCTATTTTTGGGACTAGAGTGCACCCTTAAACAGTCATTGCGCTGGGTCTAAAAGGTCCTCAGCAGGAGCTGCTTCTGTCATCCATCAGTCTGATCTGATCAGGTCTGATTGGATCCACTGATCAGTTGTCCACCCCATGACTCAAAACTCCACAAACTGCTGCTGAATAAAAAAAGACCAAGTTTATCAACCAAGTTTTACGTCAACACATGATGGACAGTATATCCAAATGTACTATTATTATTACCTTCACCAAGGAGGTCATGTTTTCAGTGCCCTTTGTCTGTTTGTTAGCAGGATTATGGAAAAACTACTGGCCAGATTTTTATGAAACATGATGGAAGAGTGTAGCATTGGCCAAGGAAGAAGGCATTAAATTTTGGGTTGGATCCGAATCATGAAGTGGATACTCAAATAACTGTCTCTTTCATTAAACTTGCAATATATGCCCACGGCTCTCACTTCGAATGTCACAAGCAAACATAGAGGTCGCTGAGCTGAAATAACATGGGCCAGCAGTGCAATGCTAACAACAACAACGCTGCTGACAGAGCCAACAATGTTATGCAGTGTTTCTCCTATATGTATTTATGCTTTGACAACAAAAATGCCACTGTGGGTCAGGATGGTTTTATCAGCAGTAACCTTCTTATGAGCATGATTGTATACAAGGCCAACATGATCTCACTCCAAAGTTGTCAAAAACCAGCGCTTGGTCAGTGACGAAAAAAGCTGTCCTTTAACTTCAGCATAATACGCAGTCAGTCGCCATTATTGTCAAGGGGGAAACACTGCAACGAAAGCAACAAAAGTTAAGGGGGTGGAAGTTGACATAGAGTCTTAGAACTTCAACGACCAACACACCCAGGGTACCTTGCATATCATCATTGCATTGTATCTTGACGTGGAAAGTCCATGACCAAACGTCAATGTGTGATGTTGCCAGGGTGAGAATGTGTTGACAGGGGAGCTTGTATTACAACACACAGATGGAGCGTGACTATTTCTCTGCAGACAACATTGCTCCACTAAATCCTTACATAGCAAATAGTTGTTTGCCGCCAGTCAATGCCCTGAATGTCGTATCTTGCATCATCAGCATTGCAAGATAGGGATTTTGGTCTTGGCAGAGGACTCTGCTTCAAGTGCCCTTCTATTTTAATTGTAACACCCTGGGATTAACAATATATTTAAGCTTCCATACATCCTGCAGTGTTTTGTCATTGACTGATGACTGTTTGAACACAAACACCTGGTAAATATGATTTAGCCACCTGATTTTTCCTGTCTACTCCAGTAAATGATGACTGCGAGAAGGTTTTGTTGAAAAAAACTGACCAGTGCACAATAGATTGTGGAAGAGCGATGGCTGTACAGTAAAGCAGAACACAAATTTACAGAAAAAGGAGCTGTATTTCTTGGCCACATTTGAAGGAGATTCAGACATGGGCCAGGTCTTGTTGGTACTTTATGGTGTATTCAGTCTAGAAAAGCAAACATTGAATAATTCTACCACTCAATTGGGATACAGTGATTGACATGCATCTTCTACGGCTAATTTGGGATTTTCAAATTGTCACGTACCATCAAAATCTTTGTTTCGGTACCAATACCAATATGAATTTCGATACTTTTCGATACTCTTCGGTACTTTTCCTAAGGAAAGTCCTTTTGGATACAAACCTTTAGAACAATAAATAGTAGGGGTGTAACGGTACCAAAAAAAATCATGGTTCAGTAAGTACCTCAGTACGGACGTCACGGTTTGGTAACTCAAATGTCCCACCAAGTTTGTGTTGTCTCGTGTTGTCTCCCTTTACGAGGCAGCCTTTCTCTTGTCTTTTTTCACATGCGCCAGCTGCGAATGTTGATACAGGTGTTGTCATACACACCACTTGTGCAATCTGTGCTCCAATAGGAACAAGAAAGGCGTTTGTGTGCATAAATGAGTAAAATAAATTAACTAAATTAATGAATTGAATCAATTTCAAAGTACCGGTATTTTCCAAATGCAGTATAGTATTGTTTGGAATACTCTAGTACCGCGGTACTATTTTAGTACCAGTATACCGTGCAACACTAATGTAGGCCTAAAGAACATGCAAATTCCATACAGGGAGGCTCCAGCAAAATTGGTTTCAGCCATGGACCTTTGTTTTTGCAGTGACATTGCTAAGAACTGTGTCTTCTCTGTGTCTCGGAGCAGAGTGCTTTTTAGTCTGTGACACTGTGTCCTTGTTTGCTTATTTTCTAAGCTTTATTAAATATTTCACACTTGAAAATGACTGCCCAGCCAAAAGTGAGAGTGCATAATAAGCAGCCAAGGTCACAACCCAGATGATCCCATGGCATTGTGGGTAAGTTGTATCTGTCCTCCTCCACCTTCAGTTCACTTTGTTGTCCATTTCTGGTGCTTTCTCAAAGCTATCACAAACATGTCTCTTTTGTTCAGATTGAGTCATGTGCTTTCTCATCTCCTCACATCTCTCACATCCATCCTTTAATCACTCACTGCCTCCCCTGCTGTCCACCGAGGGCTAACAAATGAATCCTTTCCTGCTCCGTGCCACACCACATTTCGTGACACAAATCACACCCATCCACACACATGCACAAATATGCGTTGGAGGTCTACCAAAATGGATTTCCGTGGACAGTATCTCCGGACTGAAGCTACCAACAGCCGATATTTTGTCCCAGAACCTTTAACTTTGACCATTTGAATGTCAGAACATTCCAAAAATAGCCCTGAAATCACCAGTCCTCTCGACTTAAAGGTTAAAGATTTCTCACACAGCACAGGAGCTGTGTTCACATGGATGTATTAACATACTCCTGCTCAGATGAAATAACGTATTAAGGGATAATTATTTATATCTTTTCTTTTTTTTTTCAAATGACATTTCTATGAAGCTGCTCTTTGCAAATCTTTTGTGATTAAAATAATTTTCAAGGATATTTGTTTTTATGTCTCCCAAAATCAGGGACATGGAGACTCTTAATTTAAACCAGAGTGATATTGAATAAAAACACTTACAAAACATGTGATGTATCCTTTCTTCCTTTAAATATGATCAAAAGGTCACATTCGAATCAATAAAGGTTAAGCACTTCCCATTGATCATCTTATTGACATAGTAAAACAGATGATCAAGCTGTACCATATCTGTCCTTCCAGAGGTTGACCACACTCACTGGGCAACATCTGATTTTGTATTATTAGCATCGGCTGCATCACTCTGAAGGTCAATATATTAATCTAACCATTCACCTCATATACACAAAGGGCTACTCCTGGAGAGTCACACATTAGATCATGGACCCCAATTTTATAAGACTGTCTTCAGAGACCTCCACCTGAAAAGATATTGGTTGTTAGATTAAATTAAGATCAGAATTCTCTAATTGTCAACTATAGTTGAGGAAATAACTGTGGAGGAAGTGAAACCTATGATCAAAATAGTCCTTTTTTTGACTCTTACTTACACTGGCCTTACGTTATAGTGAATTAAATAGTGAAAAGAAACTATTACCCATTTTTCTGGGGACCCCCTGAAGCTCCCTCAAGGACCCCTGGGGGTCTCCTGACTCCTGACTGAGAACCACTGGCTTAATCAACACCATGCTTACTAGGAACTGAAAGAATGGAAAATGACAAAGAAAATCACCATGTTTCTCTGATCATTGTGAAAGACGTTAAGGTAACGGCTTGTTGCCACCTTCTGCGTTGACTGAAAAGGACATTATTGGGGCGAGTATGTCACTTGCTACTGATTGATTTGGTTGAAACAAAACAAACCCCTTTTCAAACAGAAAACGCTGATATTGGACAATTCTGCAAAACCCTGGATTATTTACCAGGGTTATGTTTTCAAGTACCACTCCTTTCTTTTTACAAAATTTATGCAGGCAAGGACGGTATGGTTAAGATTGAGGAATGATTCTAACATACGTTAAAAGTTAGGAAATGATTGTAAGGTATGGTAAATGTTAGGAAATTATCGTACAGTATGGTAAAGGTTCGGAAATGATCGTAAGGTATGGATGAGGTTGGGAAAGGATCGTAAGGTATGATAAAGGTTGGGAAATGATTGTATGGCATGGTAATTGTTAGGAGATGACTGTAAGGTATGGTAAAGGTTAGGAAATGATTGTATGGCATGGTAATTGTTAGGAGATGACTGTAAGGTATGATAAAGGTTGGGAAATGATTGTATGGCATGGTAATTGTTAGGAGATGACTGTAAGGTATGGTAAAGGTTAGGAAATGATTGTAAGGTAAAGTAGAGGTTGGGCAATGATTGTAAGGTATATTGACGGTTAGGAAATGATTGTAAGGTAAACATTGGGGAAGACCATAAAAGGTGAGGGAAACGACCATAAGGTATGGTGAAAGTTGGGGAAGATTGTAAAAGATGACGAAATGATCGCAAGATATGGTAAATGTTAGGGGATGATTATGAAGTATGGTAAAGGGTTAGGGGAGAATATAAATTCTGGCTGAGGTTAGGAAATGATTAAAAGCTATAGTAAAGGTTAGGGAGGACATAAGGTATGGTTAGAGTTAGGGAATGACAAAAAGGCAACTTAAATTGTAAGCCTGTGACTAGATGCAAACCCAGTCGTACTACATGTCCATCAACCACCCCTACTTCAGTACCCTTGACCATGCACATTGCTACAAAATGGGCAGCTTACTTCCCACAGTGGCAGTGAAAATTGGCACTGGAGATACATTTTGATGTGATGTGGACGTATGACTACTAAGTTAATATAACGTCAAGCTGAATCAAACAAAGTGCCATCTCTTCACTCTGATTGCCAGGCTATGTTTGGGAGGCACCAGAGAAAAGCTTTCTAATTCTGAAAAAGTAGTTTTAATATAAAGTTTCTATCAAAGAGAACCAGACTTTTCTCTGTCCCCTCAGCAATAAGCTGCTTGGACAAAGAAAACTGCATAGAGTTCACTTTTCTATGTTATATTTCCATTATTATTTTTGTGCTTTGGGCATATAAGGCCATATGAGGAGAGGTTGAGCACAAGGCAAAGCTCCCACACTGCCTTTAAGGAGGCAACTCCACATCTAGCCCCCATCAGCTGGACACGAGCAGAGCTCGGGTCCTGACAGAAGGTCTCACCCCTCCATCTGCTACTGGGCGGGACCCTCAGTCCTTCTGCAGAGAGGGAGTGAAAGAGGCTGAGAGACAGACTGTAATCTATGAAGTCCTCGGTTACTGAAGGTGCTGAGACCAAACGGGTCCAGCTGCGTATTGCCTGACCCAAGCAACAACTATCTATCCTCATCAAGCCCGTCCACCTGAGACAACTCCCCCTCTCAGCTTGTCAGCCTCTTCACTCTCCTTTATTCCCCTCTCCCACTCTGTCTCTGTATCTACTGTCTTTCATCCATTCATCACTCACAACTATCACCCCTCTCTTCCTCTCTTCACTGCACAGCGGGCAATAACTGCCTGGATCCCCGACCTATTTCCACACAGAATCCATTACGTCTCCCCATCCTCTTTTTATCTTCATCCACCAATTCAATCCATCCAGTCACCCATCCAGCCAAATATTCAGTGACTGCTTGCCTCTTCCATTTGAGCTCATCACAGGGCTCCATAGCCACTCATTCACTCTGAACCCAGGATTATCATCCAAGAGGCGCTTCGCCCGTGTGGGTTGAAGCACATAGAGGGAGAAGAAAAGCTATAATGCGTTCTTCTCTTTCTATCTCTCCACAAGCCAACAGTGGATGGTATATTTCTTTTTTATTTTTCACACCTTAAGGCACAAACAGCCCACACCCCGCTGTTGAGCACCATAAGCGGGATTACATAAGTGCCATAACTAGCAGAGAGGAGGCTGGGGCGGCAAGGGGATATTAGCCGCTCTGGAGACTGGAGGAGGATAAGGCAGGAGATACCCACCGCAACATCTTCTCTGCTTGGTTGGCTTCCCACGACTGGCTCAGTATCAGCCCACTATCAGCCTGGGGAGGGAAAGATCGGGAGGCAGCAATGGTGGCTCAGAAGAGGAGGAGGAGGACTGAGAGAATAAGACCACAGGCTGATTAGGGGAAGCAACTGAGAGAAGCAGAGGAAGGAGGGAGAGTTAGATGGTGGATAGGTTAGGGGAAGAAAAGGCAGCCAAGAAATGTTCCATCCCTCTGGCCATAGTCCTGATGAAGCCAGGATAGAGATGTCAGGCCACATCCCGTCTGCCGAGGAAAGGGGAGGGGAGCCGGGATCAAGCAGCAGACAATTAGACCTCAAGCCACAGGCCCTTATTCCATTGCATTTCTGCCTCTCTCCTTCTATCTTCCTCTTTTGTCTCTCTTTACATCGCCACCCCCCTTCTCTTCTGAGCATCCCCAGAGCTATCCAATATCAGCACTTGATTCTCCTCTATTTCCTCAGGCTTCCCGGAGGCCGATCGAGTGTCCCTCCCTGGACTGCAGAGGGATGGAATGCGGTGCCGACCTTGCAAGGTCACAGAGCTCACTTCCATCAGATGAAACCCTAAACCTTCCATTTGCCTCTTTCTGTCCCTCTTTCTCTCCTCTACTTCAGCCAAAGCACTCCACTTGCTTTTGAGCCAATGTCACACAATTATCCTCACTTTTCACAAATCATACACATTTTCACTGGCTTGATTGCTACTGAAGATGCCATTTCTCTGCCATTTTGCTGAGAGCATGCTAAAACTCCAAGGGTGACCTTCTGAGGTCAGACCAAAAAAGTAAATGTAAAAGTAAATCTATTTTTCCCATAGTCTCTTGAATGCATGACTTGTTTTCCCCTATTGTTTTACAGAGAGGCAAAGATAATCGTTAATCTTTGCACTTACATGCTTTTGGAAACTGTGCAGTTGATATATGAACTATGATGTAATCCCCTCAGCAAATAATATTTTACAAGTCATCTTTTTTTAGTTAAAAAGCCATAACATCTTTCATACTCACCATTTATCTCAGCATTTTTTCCACTCTCTTTCACGCTGGGTAAACAGTTTTCCAGGTAAACTCCATTGTGATAACAGCTATCCCCCTCACTGAGCTGTGGCGGCGGCTCCCAGCACAGACACGGAGTCTGCATGATGCCGCAGGGCCTGTTAGACGTGCTTGAGGCCAGACAGTCCTCTAGCCACTGGCACAGCATCTGACAGGCCGCCATGCTGGGGTTACGCTTTCCCACCACCAGGTACTCAGTTTTGAAATCCCCGTCGCCATCCGTGATGGCCTTTCCCACCCGAGGAAGTCCCTTCCTCATTTGGAGGAATTGCTTTCCGGCCTCCAGGAAGGCCACTGGGGCAGAGGTATCGCACAGCCTCACCACCTCATCAAAGCTCTCCATGCCCAGGTAGGTGCGCGTGGTCTCCAGGAAGGAGTCATACTGGAAGGTGCGGAGCTGTGACGGCACGCAGTCCTCGGTAGGTTTGGTGACCTTGATGAAGATGGTGTAGCGCCGCGGATCAGGGTTCTGCAGGGTCCAGGAACAAGGCATGGTGGGGAACACTGATGATGACAGGAAGAAGCCAAAGAAGCGGCTCTGGACTAAGGTGGAGCAGGAGTCTGACTCTGGGCCTGAGGGGGCTGCGTGGCAATAACCCTCCATCAGCAGCAGAGGGGCAAAATACAAGAGTAGCACTGGGAGAGGCCACCTTGAATGGCCAGGAATTCGAGAAACAACGCTTGTCATGGTTTGCAGATGAAGGGAAGGAGAAGGTATCATAGGCTGATGGCTGGTCTCTGGCTTTGGAGGACTCAACTTCCACCTGTGTAGGGCAAAGGAAGAGGAGTAGAAGGAGGAGGAAAAGGACGTGGTGGTGGAGGAGGAGGGGGAGGAAGGTTGCTCTCAAAGATCCAGCAATCGGCCCATGGCTGCATCAGTCTGCCCCGAGATTCACAAGAACCTGTGAAATGGAAGAGACGAGATATGAATTAGACTTCGTATCTCATCAGACAACGGAATGGGATTACACTGCTTCTATTTATCTCCGCAATGAGAAATCAATCTATCAGCTGTTATTGTTTGCTCTGTAAACTGAGAGCCACTGCAGTGACTTGGGCTCTGGAGAACGACGCGTGGAATAGAAGCAGATGGAGGGAGGGAGCCAGTGGTTTAGTTAAAGTTTTTCTCCATTGCACAAGTTCAGATTGGTCTTTTCCTGAGAGACGACTGTTTCCCTCACATGTCTGCTCCCATACTTCACCTGCCAGCTCATTAATTTGTCCAATTATAAGACTATTAATTACAAAAGAGGCAACACCTGCAGCCATTCATTACTCCACTTTATCAGGGATGAGACACAGACAGCAACGCCATGATCAATAGTCCTTTTTGTTTTTGCTTATTAAAGCCAAAACAATTTGCTGATGTTTTAAATACACATTCATTAGATGATAGCACTGTATTTCACTTTTTGGCCCATTTCTTTTATTACACATCTCTTTTACATTATACAAAGGACTGCTTCCCCTTGAGTGGCTTTGCTGTTTTAAATAGTTATGATTAGTGTTTCTTTATGGAAAACCTATGACATGGAAAATAGTCTTAAAATGGTAAACAATATCATTCAAATACAAACTCCTGGTTTGTTCTTGTAGCGACTATTGTGCAGTTGTCAGCTGAGTGTGCTGATTGATTTGAAATGAGTGTTTTTTTTTAAGGAAATTGTCATGTGTTGTTTAAGTTATTGTATGAAAAACAAAAGGTGCTCAGTTTGCCACACTGATGAATAATTACAAGGACATCAGAATGTTCAGTGCAGGTCTGAATGAAAAGGAACAGAATATTTTGAGAAGCAAACATAACATAACCTCCAATTATACACCACAGCTAAACTGATAAGTTTTGGGAAGGTGGTAGTCAGAAATTGCATTAAATGATCTGCAAACACACTGGACCTCAACATTAAAATACCATGTATTTATTTTATTTAAAGCTGCACTAATCAATATTGTTTTGTGTTAACAAAAACTCAAAATGAAAGAGGTCACCCACAGGGCTGAACCCACATAGAACAATCACCAACTTTGCAGATCTGCTTCTCTGCAGAGTATTTTAGAATATTTCAGTGGATTTTTTTGGTCTTATAGTCCACAACATTACAGGCTGCTGATTTCAGCCAGAAAGGTCTGATACCCTTACCTGCCCAGCAGACAGACCAAGTCAGTGATCCGCTGGTAAAGACAGAGGAGCATTAGGGGCCAAAGTGCAAGATATTGCTCTCAGGAGTTTGTGTGGGCCAGGGATACATTAATCAGCACATCTGATTGGTAATAGTACCAATACACACCACCCAATCAGGTAATTGCCATGATTTAACTAATCCACATTAAAGGGGAACTAATGTTTTTTTCAACCTGGGCCCTATTTTCCGATCTACTTTTGTCTAAATGAGTGATAGGAAGTTCAAAATTGCATTTGTAAGGTCACTCCAGCGGTAACTTCCTGCAACAACTCAAATCTCGCGAGACGTGAGATTTCAAAGCCAGACTTTCACTCTCTGAGTGAGTGTTTTGACCTGCCACAACAAACGTCCAAATTTTTACCCGATTTTGACCAACTGGATCTGGATGAGCCATTTGAATTTGATGACCGCCTGTATTTATTTGAACACGGAGTACACAGACGTACACGGAAGCAGAGTTCATTGAAACTGAAGAGCGGACGAGGAGAGAGAGGGAGCAGCAACAGGCAGAGGAACATGTCCGAATCCAGCTAAAGGTAAACACAGATGTTCATTTCTCCTTTCCGTTATGTTGTCGGATAATTATACTAACAATCCCAGACTATCTGTGTGAAACAAATGCACTTTTAGTGGACGTATTTTGACGTTGTTTGACGCTGTCTGAGTGCCCTATTATTTAATATAGTGTGCGCTCACGGGCTGCAGGCAGGTCAGCCCTAGCTTCGTACTGGAGCAATGTCAAATATTGAACATCCTATCACTCATTTAGACAAAAGTACATCGGACAATAGGGCCCAGGTTGAAAAAAACATTAGTTCCCCTTTAAATATAATTTCTTTGTCATTTCAGTTAAGAAAATTAGATCCAATCAATCAAAGCAGACAGCCACAGCATCACTGGCCTCATCCTAACTTACATAATTACTTAATAAATTAGTACTTAATTGAGTTTACAGTTATTGCCTCAGTCCAGACCTTGACTCCACTTTCTCCACCAAGCTGACATTGACCAATTCTTCTGGCATCATGACATGAAACACGTTCTCTCTGGGTAACATAAAACATGAGTGCCATGGAGGGACTCGATCAGAGACTTAACCCGTTGTCAAGCTGTTGTCAAGCATCGTGAAGCGATGCACCCGAACCAATGAGGAGTCAGCAGAGCAATGGCAGGCACTATGGATAAAGATAGATGCTGCTTTGGAGGCTGTTCTAAGTCGACAGAGCAGGTATGTTGGCATGGCATTGCATTAGTGTGGATTTGAAGAAGTATTTTACTGCTAGAAAGATTGCCTTTTAATAAAGCTAGGATGTCTTTGCAGTAGAAAAACACAAATACTTTTGAAATTGGTGCTACAGAACCAGAGAAAACAGACGAAAATTACACTTTTGCTCAAGAGGGAGAAAACCTACAACTACCAGAATGCACTGTGCCACACCAGACCAATAAACGCTCCTGCTGGTGGGTAATGCAATGTCAGTTTGAAACAATGATGTCAGGCTAGCAACAAACAATCTCTTACAGCAACAACAGTGCACTTAAACATGTTTCTGAAAACATTTGAGGCAAGAAATTGGAACACAGTAATAGAATCTTGGTTTATATTTGATCAGCGCTGCCTAGTTTTACTTTTTGATTTTCAACAAAAGACAAAGACTTTTACTGAGGAGATTGTTGTTTGTATCCTGTGTGAAACTGACATCAGGTGGGTTCAAAAATGAATCCAAATGAACTGAAATGTTGCTCTGTGTCTGCTGGATGAGTAAATGGTTAACTGTTAGCAAACACATTTGCCACATCAACGTCATAAGGTGATAAAAGTTAAGTTAAGTTAACAGCTTGTTATGCTGCCCCCAAGTGGCCAAAAACATGAATTAATTGCTGAGACTTTATGCTAATGTATATTCTACTATATAGGGCAAAGCAGTGGTGGAAATTTTAAAAAGAAAGACAAAGCCCAAAGAGTGGTGGCCGTGACCTCCCAATCACAAGGTAGCCAACAAATATTCACGATGGATGCAATAGTGAGTCGGCCAATGTACTAATCTAGATTAAATATTTCAAACAGCAGACAAGTCACAAAAATGGCCTCTCAGTAGTAAGTCCAAAATTAAAAAAAAAATGACAGCCATACATATAGCCAGAAAAGTCCATCTAAATGACATGGTCTGATCAGGATCTAATTGTAGTGTATCGTCCAGTTCTTGAAGAGCTTGGGGCTTCTTGTTCCATTGACCCCGAAATACGAAATATGATCTTTAAGCCCATTCTCTGGGCTAAAAAAAACCTCTAAGATTAGTTCCACCTGGCCACAAATTTAAATGAGGCAAATGTGGCAGTAACTTTGACTACAGCCACCACTAGATCCCCGTCTGGGTCCTTGATGTCGATTTCAGATGGAGAGAACCTGATGGCCGCAGTGTGTTATTTAGCCAGGGACACCAGCACTGTGAAGCCTTCCACTGATCAAACATAATGATCTGTCGGCCCCACGGACAGAGAGAGGGAGAGAGAAATAGAAGGAGAAATAATCGTGTATATTTAAGTGTTCCTGTAGGGAAACACGAGGGTGGGATGGAGTTAAAGATAAGTCGTCAGAACCAATAAAACACTGTCTATCAGAAAACCTCTCTAAAGCAGGCCTTTAGAGGAAAGTGCACTGTATCATACCTACAGATTGAAGTTTCCTCTCCAAACACAGTTAATTAAGCAAACTTTAATCAAACTGTGCATCTGGGCTTGTAGACAACAGCAATTTGTTTTTCTTTATTGATAACAGGTTCATTCAGGACACCACTTCTAACAGCTCAAGCACCTCTCATATCTCAAATCAGAACACTTAATAAATACAGTGTTAAGTTGTTTTTTAATCTTGGAAACATTCCTAGCTTTATATGCTTTTAATCTTTACTCTGTTGTCTCTTAGTATTGTATGTTACACCTATTCAATTGAAAATGTATAATTGTGTGTGTACCATTTGTATGGCAGTTTCCTTCTTTTAAAGCTGAAAACAGACTTTATTATTGGAACCTAACAATGTGACACCCCACACAAAATATCAAAACTAACTTTTTTTTTTTTTTTCAATTTGCAAAGTTAGTTATTTTATATCTTAATGTGCTCATGTATTCACATTAATTTAAAAGAAAAAAATCAAATAAAAATGCATAGTTTCAATGAACGATACATGTGAATATCATCATGCCAATCATGACACATTATCAGGTAGAGACCAACATGTATTGCCACTGTTAGCTAGCTTATGCTTCTTGTTATTTATAAATGAAATATGACGTGGGAAACAACCCTGTGGCAGTAATAGCTCCAAAGTGTGTGGTGAGGAAATATGACCCTGAATATATTAAATTTGTATTTATTGTGTTTATTACAGCTGACAGTGGCATAACACATTATTTACAGCCCAGTTTAATTTGCCTGCCTTTTTTTTTGTCATGTTATGTTTTGTCGTGCACTGTTGGCCCTCATTGGCACTAGTTGGCTTTCTCACACTGATTTGGCATGATGGAGCCCATTGGTGAATTAACTCAGTATGATTGGCAGTTCAGCTCAACGCACGAGCAGAGAAACAAAAGTGAGAGTGCCATTGAGCTCCTTAGCAGAAACGTTTCCTGATGATCTGTGTTATTGTTCGCTTGTACACGGTAGATATCCTTTGTACTTTCAGCATTGTCGTTAATATGCTTACTGGCTAACTAGCTTCAAGACAGTCTTCTGGTTTCCCTTTTTTCAATCGCAAATACAAACTCCTGCTGTCTTCCAGTATGGAAGGTTATTTCCTGTCACGGAGGTGCAGAACATATGTCCTCGTTGGCCGTCTGCTGTAGTCTTCGTGGTGTGTCCATGCGCAAGTTTTTGGCTGAGACACAGGCAACGTAATGCAATGCAGCAGGGGCTAAAGTGGGTTCCGTATGCCTAGGCCTTAAATTTTCAGCTGCATGCAGGTGATTCACACAGACTCTCATGAACGTGGGAAGATGACAAATTTTACATCACGTGAACCTTCACAAATCCTCAAGGCCATGGGAAAAGTATATTTGGGCTTAGAAAACAGCAGTTGCTTCACAATGCCTAATATCTGAATATCTCTGAAGAATTCAAAAAGTGCATGACTTTGTAGAAAGCATTGAGTAAAGGCTGTAAAGCGTCCTGTACAATTTTATGTCCCAAACCTCTATGTAAATCAGACACACTTTGAAATAAGCCAGACTGAGACTTGTCTGTTATTGAATTTATATTTGGGACTGAAAGTGACTGCCTCTGATTGCAGCTAACCTGCCTCCAGAGTCCAGCCAGCTCTGCAGTCTTGTTGGGGGAATGTGGTAAAAAAAAAGTTGCCTTACAACAAAGGAACACCCCCTTTGTGAGGCTGAAATAACCCCTGGTTTATTTCAGGGGTGTCAATTCTCAAAACCCTAATCTATGGCAAAGTCCCTGTATCTATTTCACTTACTACCAAAAGGCTTTTCTTCAGGTACAGTGATTCATCCTGTCTCATTGTATCTCAGTCCACCTCACGTCTCATTCTGCCTCGTCCTATTTCACCCTGCCTCATCCCGCCTTGTCCTGGCAGCTCTCTAACTTCACCTCGTACCAAAAAGCGTCCAGGGAAAACCACCTAGGCCTCTTTCACCAGACAAGCCTGACAGTAATGAAATGAATAGAGCCTTAACAGAGGATAAAGAGCTGCTCTTTATTGACAGCTCTGCCTCATTTATCTCCAGACACGCCACACCCCACCCCCACCTCCACCTCCTCCTCCTCCCAACCTGTGGAGAGGGAGTCTGATCGCCCAACATGCAGCACTCTATTGGAGCTTCCTGTTCATGTCAAGCCTCCCCTCATTACTAATGCCGAGCACTGCCCCCCACCTCCTTACCTCCAACCTTGTAACACACACACACACACACACACACACACACACACACATACACACACAGACACACACACACACAGACACCCTCACCGTCCTCTATCGATCTATCATGTTTCAGATGCTAACAGATGGAGAGCAGCTATTAACACACTTTCATCTACTCTGCAGCAGAGGAGAATAGGATATGGCAGCGATACAAGAGATTTGAGCCAGAGCTGCACAGTGCAGTCCTCCGAATGAAACCTGACCCAAAGATTAAACTTTATGTTCGCTGTCAATTAATCAATGCAACTCTGTGAAGCTCTGCTGTTATGTGTTGTATTATGGCTTTTGAAAGGCGATCAGGCGCCGACGGCTGCAGGATCCAAGCTCACAAAATAACACTGAGCACTGGTGATTCCAGGCTTTTGTAGATGGAGAACAGAGTTTAGCAAGGGTGACTCTGAGCCTGGGATTCATGAATCATTGTTTTATATTTAACATTGATTATTATATACTTGAGTCATAACTTAGTCCCTAGTATGGGTAGCTCTCCAGTGGATTGCATTACGCTTCCCATAATGCAATCTGATAGCATCTTTCATTAGACTCCAGAGATACTCAGCTTGCTTTGCCTGGGGGCCACTTTTGCAAAATGACAGGAGGAGGCCAGGGGCCACTTAATAAACAAATATTAATAATATTCATCAGATAAATTGAGTAAATGAAGCAAATCCCATGCAGCAGCCCCGCACAGGTCAGTTGCACGATGGGGCATTCCTAGGACTTGAGGACATTTAGGGCTCAGATCGGAGTTCAGGGGGTCAGGGGAATAGTCCCCCAGCACTTAAACAAAACAAAAAAAACAAAAAAAACAGTAACTCTACTTTGATGCTTCTAATGGAGTCTGGCTCTTTTTTTACACACAAAGTCCAAAATATGATTTCCAGTGTGAATCAGTTTATTTTTATTGTGTAGAAAATGGTTGGCGGGCCCTATTGAAGGCTAGCTTATAGCCCATGGGCTGTAACTTAGGTATCGCTACATCAGACCCTCCCTCAATTATAAATAGCGATTTATTTAAATTCCACATCAGTTGTACCACAGGCTTTCTGTTATACATTTGTAGTCACCAGGCCTAATACAAGAAAACCCTGATGACATTATTAGGGTAATTTTCTCACATTTAGAAGACAAGTCATCCTGCCAATCAGGAGTAAACTGATCTTACGGTGATCAGAGTCATACCAATAAATGTCCCTATGGTCTGTATCTGTGCTGGTTGATATCGGCCAATAAAGGCTACTGCAAAAAGCAACTTCAGTTCAGAGACGCCAAATATGTGTTGAGGTCATTTAGGAACAATGCTCCATAGTTTGTCCACAAGAGAGCACGGGCAAGTAGATTTTTTACATATAAAACTTTCCCTTCAATAAATATATTGGTTGCAATCTTCAAAAACCAAATCTAAAGCTGCACCAAATATACTCTTTAACAAAAGATGAAGCATCACAAGTTGTGCTAATGGTATGAAATGGTATACATTCATCTTCTGAGTGGGTGTGGTCTCCTCCCCCACATATCTCCCCACCTGGTTTGTAAGTGTTACGATGGTTATGTGGATGGATGAAAACAAATTAAAAACAATACAGCACTATATACACATAACAACTTTATAAGATGATATTATGCTGGATATAGTGGTTTCAGCTTGTTCCACTGCCTCCAAATGGCCAGTAATGAATTCAGCTTTAAATTGCCTGTTACTCCTACTAAATCCGACCTGGTGACAAACCATTTGATTCAGTGTGGAAGCTGCCAGTTCTTTTGGTGGATTGTCCTGTTTGTTCACCAAATGACTGTGCTCAATATTTACTGACATTAACAGTACAGAGAAGGTGTTTTTTATGTATTTGTATAAGGAGCTGCTGCCCATATACCGCGCTGCCTGGGCACATTCATATTCAGACTGAGGAAGTTCTTCACTCGGTGGAAATGTTAGTATTCTGTAACTGTGGAATTATTCATTCCTTTCAGCCTGTGGCTGAAACAGCAAGCAATTAAAAGAACAAAGGTGTTGCATTAGCCAGCAGCCTAGAAGCATGAATCCATGTAAACATGCCCAACAGGCTGGCTCTGTGAGCGAGTCAGAACAATGGCCCAATCACAGAGAAGCAACAGTCCCTCAGACAGAGACGTAGAGGGAGAAGAGAGATAGAGACGGAGACAAAGAGAGCACTGATGAGAAAATGATAGAGTCACATGGAGCATCACTTCTCACATCAGCAGCACAGGGATTACAGGCTGATTAGCAGAGTAACACAGGGACCTGCTGCCACACTCTGCCGTATAAACTACAAGGCAAAAAGCCATGGGGCTGTGAGACGCAGACGGATTCCCTCTTCTCTGAAGTACAAATTGTGTAAAATTGCTCCTGTGTGTCATCAAATTCTTTCACAGGCAAAATAATTTGGCAGAGACATCAGCTACAGCAGTTTGAGGTGCTGGACTTTGATTGTGGAGGCCGTCAGGTTTATGCATATGATGCTCGGTTTGGCAATCAGAGACACAGGAGGAGAAATGAGTCAAAAAAAGAGTGATGGAAGAGGGTGAGATGACCGTTTGGTTTAAAATCCACTACATTTCAGCATATCACTAGTCTCTGCAGTGAACACATGACTGCTGTAATATAATTAATGTAATATATCCTTTCTTGTATTAAATGTATTGAAGATGACAGTCATTGGTTTTTGAAGGTTACACCCTATTTCTTGTTACACTCTTAGACACAGCGCCTGAGCTAATGGACATTTACAGACACCTAGCTGCAGAAGTGAGTGTTGACGACAAAACTGATGCAGTTTGTAAAAACAGCAGATGCTGTGTCATTTTGAGCCTGGGTAATTATCTGGTTTGGCAACCTTGACGAATACGAACAAGAGATTCAGGTACCCATTCATCTTATTGGCTATTAAGAAGCCTACTCCACTGCTTTACTCACTTACTGGTAAAATTAAAATACCGATCTTGAGCCTTTTGGTAGAAACTGTGTAAGCTTAACAGGAATCCAATATGCATATATGTTGTATTTCTACATTTGAATTAGATCAATTTAGTATGTGGATGAGGGCTACAATTTACAGTAAAAATGTTAAAACTTCACCTCACAGGCTGTGGACTAGTTTGTGGACTCCAGTTTTGAAGCCTTGAGTTTGGCATTTCGGCCGTCGCCATCTTGGTTTCTGGAGCCAGAAGTGACCATATTGGGATGAAAAGGTGGAGCTATGGAGGAGTGAGAGATGGATCTGACTGAGAAGCTGAGGTAAATGGTAGACAGCCTTAAACGGGCACTGTGTAGGAATTTCTCCCATCTAGCGTTTAGATCGCATATTGCATTCAAATGGATACTATAAACGGATAAACGCGTATTGCAACAACGGTAGCTGCTGTGTACCAAAAAGCTATGATAACATTGATGGAACCATGTCGTCCGATACTTCATGGAGTATTCATTCAGGCTCCCACACAGACACACGCAACGCGAGTTGACAAACCCCCTCCTCACCATGCTGGCTGTGTTTACGACGTAGGACTGTTGGGGCGGGTGTAAATCGAAACAAACCAATCACGTCTTGTCTTTTGACAACTGACAAGTGGCTCAACCTCACACACCTCATCCCTCTCCTTACATCACTGTGCTGCTAACAGCTGTTAGCAACCAGCGCCGCTAACAGCGCTAACAGTTGTTAGCGACGCTGTTAGCGGCGCTGGTCGCTAAGAGCTGTTAGCCGCTCTCTCCACCTGGGAAAGGCTACCCTGATGTTGACCCTTGTTTTTTGAAATCGCCGGTCACGTTGCCTTTTTGCTTTTTTTCAAATGCACCGGCACTTGTGACTAGCCTGCTTGCTGCTGCTTTTCATCACTCTACCTGCAGGCAGAAACCGGAAACCGAGAAGTGAAAATGCGAAAGACGATTCCGTATTTCTCAAGTATGTCCCTGTACGAACCTGTATTTTCAAGATGGCGCACGTACATGATGAGACACCGGTCGCAATATATATGTAAATGAGAATTTTGGAGCTTACGGACATACTTAGAAATGCTGATGGAGGTTAATACACATGTGCTAGGACACACTTTTGACTGCAAAATTTGTTTGTCTCAAAGAACAACTGAAATTGTTACACATAGTGCCTTTAAATACATGTACAGATGAGTTATGTAAAAAAAAATCACCCCGTGTACAGTTGTCATGAATGTTGAAACTACCCATGGAGACCAGGCTGTAAACATGTTTATTTCTGTTGTAAAGTTGGGCATTTTAATAACGAGGGTCTATGGGGATTGACTGGCTTCTGGAGCCAGCCTCAAGTGGCCATTCAGAGAACTGCAGTTTTTGGCACTTCTGTGTTGGCTTGCTTTTTCAGTCCTGTAGGCTGCTGCTTGGGTTTCCCACACATTAATTTATTTGTGGCAGACTAGCACATTATCAGCATTCACCACCAAATGTAGATTTTCTATTTTGGAGCTGTGCCTCTCCGTCTCTCTCTTGTAGCAGCATACTCTGGGCACAGATGGAGCAGGAACACTAACCGTTTGTCAATTCATATAAAATTTGAACACTCTATTTTTTAGAACAACAACGCTCTCATTTTAGTGTTGTCTATGGTTTTTCCAGCCTAACTACAAGCTGTGTTAAAATGGATACCACACACCTCATGGTCCACCACTGTGTAACAGCAGCAACAGAAAGTTTGCTTTTTCTCACATCTGAAGCAGCAGCTTCTTTCATCCA
The DNA here is from genome assembly GCF_006386435.1 of Epinephelus moara. Taxonomy (NCBI): domain Eukaryota; kingdom Metazoa; phylum Chordata; class Actinopteri; order Perciformes; family Serranidae; genus Epinephelus; species Epinephelus moara. Next base: position 7,372,559 of record NC_065511.1, read on the forward strand.
TCAATCTGATCTGTTAAGCTTTGATAGATCCGACCACATACTGATCAAAAGGAAGTTTTGAGCATGGCTGACCTTCAATTCCCACCCTGTGACTCAAACTCAACAAACAGCTGCTGAGGAAAAAAAGTATTCCGCCTGTGCTCTGTTCATCAACCCACAAAAACTGAAAAGAGAGGACACAGAATGATGACAAGGGACACACCGAAAACAGACAAAATGTTTCCCTATGAAAGCTGGACAAATGTATGCAATTGTAGATGACTGGAAAGTATTAAAAAAGATACAAAAACATACTTACTAGAATCTGACTACTTTCCATCAAAGGAATTGTTGAATAAAGCATGTGGAATTCCAATGTGTACACAGTACCTCTTTTGAGTAATAACTTTGCATGATTTATAGGCTTAAAATGGGGCTGAAAAGTTTGTAGTGTGCTCTTTTGTGAAGGACAGTAACAGTAGTCAGCTTGCATTCACAACTGACATAATAGATTCTGATGTCGAACACAAGTTACAGCAAAAAAAAAAAAAAACATGTTCAGTATGTCCAAAACAAGTGCCACTTTGCCAACAGATCACCAAACATGAAGCGTCGCAGATATGATTGGGGTGATCAGCAAATGATAGAGATCACATCCTTATATTGTACAATAACTCAATAATGTAATTATCCTGACAGGCCTACTGCTGAGGAAGTTTGCGAGCAGGTTTGCAAGCTGATCCAAATCACATGGTATACACATATCATTTTTCACTTTTGTTTACATCGCAAAATATTTGGCTTAGTTCTTTAAGGGTTGGTCATGTGTGTAGGAATGCATTATATCAATGGCAGTCCTTACTCTGAATTTAGTGTAAATCCTACATAGCACATTTCTTTTGCAACATCTTTAATCCACCCAAGTACAACCCATTTTCCTCCTCTTCCAAAATACACAAATGGAATCCTGGATTGACCTGAGCTAGGAGAGTTAATGAAGAGACACGCTGGAGGAAACACGGCAGGGGCTTTTCTCGACAAACTGCTGCTGTTCCTGTACAGCTGCACCCTGATGGCTGCAACAACAAACCTGCGACGTCTTGCAAGGCTCCAAAATTAAACAGATAATCATCTGTCTCTGCTGATGAATGTGTTTACCGTGGTAAATGTCAAAGCCTTTCTAATAAGCAGAGGGAAGATGACACACACACACACACACACACACACACATACACAAACTTGCTCACCATTATTCGGATACAAGTTTCATTACACATCCCACAGAGCTCAATGGGAAGTCTTACAGTGAATGTGGGGAATGTTTAATTGATGAGAACTGACTCAGAATAAAGTGAAAAAGTAATGAATTTTTTTTTTAAAAAGTAATGATAAAGCCATACACAATTCAAAATACACATTTGGTTTCATGCCAAAGAATACGTTTGTAGCCGTGTATCTTCTCCTCAGTGCTATGTTTGTGGAAACAGAGCCCAGTAGGCTTTACAGTCGTGTGTCAATACAGAGATCATACCAGCACTGCGTGGGAGGAATTTACAGTCCAAAAATCTGCAATGCAACCTGTCCTGCTTGCATTAAGGAGGCAATAACCCACCTAAAACAACACTCAGATGGCTTCCAACTACCCAATGATGGCTCACGTGCTGTTTCACAGACATCTCCATTGTTACAACAGTGTAGCTCTTGGAGGAAACCCTGAACAGTGGTAGTTTTTGGAATGAAAACACATTAATTAACAGTAATGCACTGAATATCAGCACAAAATACAGCCTAGTGTTAAGAACATGTCCAGAAGCTGCAAAGTTTGTAACAGCCCATGATATTAAGGTGTTCGATTAAATTTAAAAATAAAATCCTTAAACATATCCTGAGGGGGTTTTTGACCACGACTGGCACTATGGCGTAATGTTTTGTTTATATATTGTGCAAGTATGTGCGTGTGAACAAAGCACTATGCAGGTGTCAGGATACATATTCCTACCAAGTGCAAAGGATGGTAAAGCGAATGTAATGCAGAGAAGGATTATGTCAACTACAAAAGGTGAACCAGCAGTCAGACATAAAAAAAAATAGCTCTCTTAAAGTTTGCTGATATCTGTCAAAGGAAAGGGGCTGCTAACCATCATATATTAACAACAGCCTATTGCCTCTAAGGCATTTCCCAAGAGACCGCCATTATAAAACAAAACTGTAACTGTACGACTGTTAATTGGACACTTTAAACTGGACATAAACACACATAGTGTAAGTCTATGGGCCAAGCTGGTGGGGCCAGAGCCACCATGTTGTGCAGCTAGCAATCCAGCGGAATGTTAATGGTAGGGATGTTTGAGCCAATAAATTATCAGCCAGTAATGGGACATTTTTATAAATATGCATTATTCTGATAATTAAAATCTATGTGATAATAATATCAAGCCAGACTGCATTCATTGACTTAACAAGGGCAGCGTCTACACACCCAGCACAGTGTGTGTCGGCACATGTACCTTTAAACTTGGTTTGCAAGCTGCCAATAAACACAGAGAAGAAGTGCAGCTCTCTAGAGGGAAAAACATGTTGCAGTGTGGACATCTTTCACAGTTCCAGGGGAAGACAACAGAATTGTGCCGAGGGTCTGATCTCTGACCACCCGACACCCCACCAGATCGACAAGCTTCCTGCAGCTGTTAAACAGGTTATACACAGCGCTGAGGGACTGTCTCCAGAGTGTTAGCACAAGCTAAATAGCAGCAGCGGCTTACATCCAACACCAAGCTTTTAAAAGGCTCGACTCTGTTATTAAACTCATTAATAACCACTAGCCATGTGATGCTACAGTTAGCGATTATTTGTATCGTTACCTGGCAACCCAGCCTGGAGCATGTCTCTTTTTCTGGCTGCGTGTGTGTGGGACACAGCGTTGTTTGTCTGAGTTAAGTGTTAATGTGTGAAGTGAATCGATAGCGCATCGCTATTCTACTTGGTAGTTGTAGGCTAGTCTATCATGGGACGGTGATAACGGTATTAAAAACGCTGACGGTTTTAAAAACTGCAGCGTGACAATATAAACATCTCATACACCAGATGTAACACAGACCTGCCAATGTGCATTCAACCCATTCATGTGAGTCAGCTGTCACTGTTTGTTTCTGTTAGTAGAGACTCCACTCTGCAGTTCTTTGTGTTTGTTGTGTTAGCAATAGTGATGTCAGTTTGATTTGGTTAGGTCATATTTTCTCACTACATCTTAGCCTTTCTTACCCTCAGGTGTACATGAACTACAGGTTATGCCCATCTTTTTAAATACAAAAAGGTGAAATTATCAGTTATTGTATCAGTTGAAAAAATCCATATTGGTGCGTCCCTAGTTATTGGTGTATGGCTGCACTGCCAATTATTTCCAAAAAGTTACAATACGCAACTGTAAAATTTCACAATAAATAACATTATTATCACATTATTGTGATATTAAACTGTATTCAGAATATTATTGTGAAACTCATGCAGGTAACTATAGTAATTTTACAAAAGTACACTGTTTAATCACATTAATATATGGAGTTTAACTGTGAGATTACAGTAAAATACATTAATTCCATGGGAGCATAGGCCTACTGCTAAATCACAGTAATCCAGTGCACATAAACTGTGAAGTTACAGTTAATTTTACAGGAACATACTGTTACATCACAGTAATGGAATGGGCTTTAACTGCGAGGTTACAACTGAATTTAGTCATTTTACAGGAGCATACTGTTATATCACAGTAGTATGGAGGCATAATGACTGTGAGATCAAAGTATACAACTTACATAGTTAATGGTGGTTTAAACTATTATCAACTACCAGAACTAGGGCTGTACCTGACTAACAGTTATGTCAGTCCAGTCAGATTTGGTTGTTCAATGTGAATATTCAATGATTTAGGGTTTTTTTCCATATGAGAATATGAGTTTGAACAGGGCTCAGCGGGACGTTCAGCGTGACAGCGGCATTCACAAAATATAGTGAACAAGCTAAGTATGCTATGGATGGATCAGAAATGTGCAACAACAGTTTTTGCCGACACTAGATATCAAATAAAAAGCTAGGGACTGTATCATATTAAGTTGCTGTGAACTGTAATTCACCACTTGAAAGCAAAAGGCACAAGACAGTGTTATCTGGAAGCACAGAGGAGGAGAAGCCTCTCTCTCTGCTGCGTCATGTCCACAGCTTCTTGTACCAAAGAGTAGTGAAAACCAAGGGCGCTCACTCTGAAGCAAAATCTAGGGACCAAAATGTCCCCAGAAATACACTGCACAGCACACAAAAAAAACACTGCTTGACTTTAAGCAATCTCAGTTGACAGAGGGGCCTCCGACTGATGATTAAAACCTCCGACTTTCAAGGGGCAGCCCTAGGCAGAACATCACATTTGCAAAACAGCAGAACACTTCACAAATCTGACGCTACAACAAATCAAAATAATACCAATAAATAAAACAATAAATAGACAAAGACATCTTAATTCTGGTCAGCAGCATGTCAAACTCTGTGCAGGCAGTTAAAACATTTTGTGTTTAGCTGACGATGTAAACAGAATAAATCAAAAAACTCAACTGTGGTCAGTACTAGCTGTATACATATAGTATTTAATTCCTGCCGTTGATCAATCAACATCAAAAGACGGACTTGGATAATGACATGAAAATCTAACTGATGTGAGGCAGAAATCATGTTTATAGATGAGTTAATGTATCAAAACTTTACTCAAGTATCCTTTAGTCTCATAATGTCATATCATTCTAATGAAATAGCTGCAAGTCAGTCACGTTAACTTGCTAACTTACCATTAGCATTACATGAGGGGTTGACTGCCCATACAGCTAACCGTTACTGTAGCTAATGTTCTGTGTTACCCGTGGTCAAAGCAAAACAATCATACTTAAAATAACTTTATGAGTGTGTTAAATGTTGTTGTAACATTATTGTAACTATTACCACAACTATTTTTTCTTCTTAGTCTACAGGTGTATGAGTGTTTTAATTGTATCAGAAATTTAGTGAACATTTAAAATATCTCTATCGAGGAAAAGTATATTGAGATCAATATCGTTATTGTTTTATCGCCCCGCCCTATGGCTACGTGATCAACTTTCACTCCAGTGGGAGCTAGTGTTGTCACGATACCAAAATCTTTGTTTCGGTACCAATACCAATATGAATTTCGATACTTTTCGGTACTTTTCCTACGGAAAGGTCCTTTTGGATACAAACCTTTAGAACAATAAATAGTAGGGGTGTAACGGTACCAAAAATATCATGGTTCAGTAAGTACCTCAGTACGGACGTCACGGTTTGGTAACTCAAATGTCCCACCAAGTTTGTGTTGTCTCGTGTTGTCTCCCTTTGTGAGGCAGACTTTCTCTTGTCTTTTTTCACATGCACCAGCTGCAAATGTTGATACAGGTGTTGTCATACACACCACTTGTGCAATCTGTGCTCCAATAGGAACAAGAAAGGCGTTAGTGTGCATAAATGAGTAAAATAAATAAACTAAATTAATGAATTGAATCAATTTCAAAGTACCGGTATTTTCCAAATGCAGTATAGTACCGTTTGGAATACTCTAGTACCGCGGTACTAACGTTATTTTAGTACCGGTATACCGTGCAACACTAGTGGGAGCCATCTTGAGCCTGATATAAAGTTCTATTTGTTTATTATACGTGCACTACATGTTCTTGCTTATTAGTGACAGCTAGTGTTTATTTACTTGGGATGGGCTATAGGCACAGGGGACTTCTGCTTACAGGTTAACAGCGTTTTCTAGCTTGGTGCACTAAGCTTTGACTATAGAAGACTGTTATTTTTACTCATTTATTAATCAGAGAAGCAAACACCTATTTAGAGCTACTCTACTTTAAAATGTAAAATTAATGTGAAACAACTCTTGATTTGGGATGTGTTTGTTGATACTGTAGATCCTGATTTTTAATTAACTCCATCATATTCTCACTTTAGCACTTTTTTCATGCTAACCAAATGCTTTATCAAAAGAGAAAAAGACAGTGTTAAGTAGTACAAATAGAAAACAGTCAGTATTTTCATTTCTTACAAAGAGTTATCAACCTGTACCCACTTTCCTCAATCCAGTGGCGTCCCATTCCACAGAGCCCCCCCATGAGCAGAGAGAAGCCAGAAGGATAATGGAAGAGTAGAAATGTACTGAAATAATTGTTAAATAACATAAAATGAAACAGAATCAAATTAAACTGAATAATCACAGAGAGAATTTTAACATAAGTTATATGAGTCATGAAACAAATAAGTAAACACACACATAATGGGGGGGGGGGGGGGGTGCTAGTCGTTGACATCCAGGGGGTAAAATAGTCGTCACAGCAAGCACACAGATGCACAGACACTCGCATCTTCGTAATAAACATAAAACTAAGGGATCTTATACAGGGGCTGGGTGAATAAGCTACAATAATATATAATACAAGAAATACAAACAGAGACAGCGTCCCTTTAGTGGGCTCCTGACTGGCTACTCATGAATCTCAGTTGGTTTCAGGGTGCTGTCTGCTTTGCCGTTTCTACCCCCATTTTTCACCAGGAAGCCAGTGTTGGATTGGTGTATTCAATGGGTGGAATGTTGCCTATTAAGAAACAAAATTCAAAAGAAATGCTACATTTATGGGGCGGCACGGTGGTGTGGTGGTTAGCACTGTGGCCTCGCAGCAAGAGGGTTCCTGGTTCGATCCCAGGAGGGAGGCAGCTTCTGTGCAGAGTTGCATGTTCTCCCCGTGTCAGCGTGGGTTTTCCCCCCCTATGACCCTCAGGAGGATAAGTGGTTACAAAAATGGATGGATGGATGGTTTTACTGTTTATTTCTTGCTGTATCCTCACTGAAGTAATTCAAAAATAATAAATGAATTATTTGCTTATTTCAAATACAAATGATGATGATGATGATGACTACCAGATCAACACAAACTGAAACAAGTTACAGAGGACAACAGATGTAGAAGAAGTAGAGCCCATGATAAATGGAATAGGCTACATGACAGTTAAATGTGATTTCACTGACAGTGTTTACCACTGTCAACAGTCGCCAATAGAAAATGTTGGTATTGTTCTGCAAACCACTAATACGGTACATTTGTATGTTTCATATGCATCACATCAGTGTTTCTAAAGTGACGTGTGGGTTGGGTAAATTGTCAAGAGATAAGGCAATGTGGCAACAAAGACGGAGAAGAAGATTACTAGTCCAGGCAAACAAGGTTTCAGAGAACTCCAAAAATGTTTCATAGGAATTGTAATTACAGATAGAGGGCTATGGGGTCTGTAACCAAGAATATGCTTGGCAAATTTCATGAAAATCTGCCCATTAGTTTGACATTTGGCCTTGAAGATGGTGTCAAAATGCAGAGGAATCTTGGAGGCAAACATTTCTTCATAAATATCACGACCATTTCCCATTATATTGAGGTTCGTCTTGTGTTTACCTGATGAAGGTGCAACACATACCAAAGAGGTCACTAAAGACATTAGGAATCCTTACATTTCCACAGTTCATTCCATGTCAGTGGTAATAATCTGTTGTCATGTTTCCATGCTCCAAACTTAAGTGTTGGACAGACAGAGCAACTAACAGACTGATGCTGTCATCCTCATGCCGGGCTGCTACGAGAGCAGAAGAAACACTCTGCTGCTACTCTGTATCAGTCAAAGCCCATGGTGCAGGGTGCAGACAGCAAACAGACGTCAGCATTGTTTACAGCACTGTAACACTTGAGCCACTAAAGCACCATGAGTGTAATTGAACATGTCTATTATTAGGTTTACTGTACAGACTGTGTATGGAGCAGGAGCTGAGCGGCTCCAGCTGCACGCTGCTCTGTCCTTGAGTATGAAATGAAAAAAGAAACGAAGACGCGGAGAGAGAGATTATTCTATACACAACAGATGACGGCTGGGTTGAAGTGGATCCAGAGTTAAATACAGCCTTAATTGGATTTCACCGAGATGAGAATTGATGATATGTGTAACTTCAGATTACAGCCTTGCCACATATGGAGCAAACAGCACAAGCAGTTTTACAAACACATTAATGGGCTGATAATGACAAACATATCCTCGGCTTTGTTGGATTCTCGCTTCTAACACTGATGGCTGCGGTCACAGTGGTGCTTTGCCCTATGCCAGAAGAAAAAGCAAAGCAAGATTAGAGTCATGATGCATGTGCCTGTGTGTGTATATGTGTGTGTGTTATCTCTCCCTCCTAATACCCATATCTCTCAGTAGGGATGTTACTGATGGCAATGTGATGGGCCTTTTTTTCCCCTCGCGCCATAAGTCTCTGTATAATGGCCGCTTTGTTCTAAGACGTAATCGCATTAATATGAAAGGCAATTGCTCTGGATAGCAAATCAAATCAAGCCAGATCACATTCAGATGAAAATGAGCTAATCAGAAAAGCTATGTGTTTGCACAAAGGGAAGGGGATTAAAACTGAAAGAGGACATCATATGCAACTGGCTGCTTTCAAATGTCATTCCAGCTCTGTACCATCCAACTGTAAAATACATTTTTACGTAAACCTTTGAAAGTCTACAAAATGTGAATTCAATGCGCTTGCATCAGATGGAATAAAGACAGTTTCTTTGTTCCGTCTTCTAATGTTAAAATATGCCTCCACAAGGGAGGCTGAAATGCCGTTTGAAGAATATGTTAACATTAATTTGTATTAGAGCTTAGCACAGATCTGTTTTGCTAACCAGCCTGCTCCCACGGTTTATTATATTCATCCCTCCAGTTAAGTTCCACTCACAGGAAGAATCTCAAACCTGTCCCCTTAAAATTCTCTTCATATACTGTGTAACTATCTGGCCTAAGGTTAAAGGGTTAGTTCAGTATTTTCCAACCTTGACCCTATTTTCACATGTTTCTGTGTCTAAATGACTGATGGGAACAACAATTTTTGAAACTGGTCCAGCTGGCGACGGCAAAACAGGCTGCAATGTCACTATTCGGATGTTTGCACCCTCAACTTATGTCCACAAAAAGTGCTTGATTTTTTCCACTGACAAGTTAAGATTATCAGTGTCTGACAACATCATGGAAAGTATCCATACAGAGGTAGACTCTTTTGTTAAAGAGAAAAATCATTTTTGTTTAAACAGAAACAGCCCTTAAGTTGCCATCACCAATTCCACTGGACTCCATTTAAATAAAAAGTAGCTTTAGCATGTCTAGAGCCAGCATATTTTCACATTACTGGGTGAATTAAAGGTTCATTTCAACCAAACTGGAGTCAGTGATTGTTAGGGTGACCAGGTCCCAATAAACCAAATGTGGGACAAGGAGTAGGCTTGTGAGGGACAATGTGGGACACCAGCCCCCAGCGCGAAGTTCAGTCATTAGAGACTAAATACATTCATCATAAACTATACAGAGTCTACTGTATATTAACACTGGATTGTTTTGCTATCAAGGAGGTTGAAATAGTTATTATAAGGCAGCAGGAGGGGCGGGCCCTAGTGCTTAAACACTCATGCGGTGCTACTATGAAAAAAAACAGAGAGCCCACGTGGGGCGGCCGCTGCATGCAGCTTCTTCTCATTGGCCGGGGGAGGGGAATGCAAGCGCGGGTGACAACCAATCATGCGGGACATGGTCTCAATTTGCGTAATGCATGAAAAGAGACAGAAATGCTGTGCAGTCCCGCGCAATGCAGGACGTCTGGTCACCCTTGTTGAAACAATCAAAAGATGAACCAAGATTGTTTTGTGCATTTTATTTTGTTTTTATCGACTTGAGGGTGAAGGGTGTGTTGGAAAGATAAAATTATTGTATACTTAAATGGAGTCTGTTGGGATAAGGGATAAGAATTTCAAGACTTTTGCTCTTTTCTTTCTTTGCTTCAACGACAATGATCCTACTCTTTAACTAAGAAGTGTATCTCCTTAGGGATCCTTTCTGACACTTAAAATAATAATCTGAGCCTGTCAGTGGCAAAAACAAGCACTTTTATGGGACGCTGACAGGGTGAACATGCCACAAATGGTTACATTGCAGCCTGTTTTGCTCCAGTGGTTTCACTTAATACTTGACCAATTACAAAATCTGTTGTTCCCATTAGTCAAATAGACACAAAAAATTATTATTATTTATTTATTTTGCACAATGAATGAATATTACCTACATTGAAAAGTATTGTATTTCATGTCTCCATCTGCTTGTGGGCCATGACGATAAGAGCATGCATGTATAGTATGATGCTAAATCCACTACAGAAGAGACTTTATGAGCACTAAAATTAGGTAGGGAAAAAAGTGGATATATATATCGATATCGGTTATCAGTCAAAAGAGTTTTTACATATCGGCATGTCGGTAAAAAGAATCCATTATCGTGCATCCCTTGAAAATACCAAATTATCCTTTAAACAAAGGATATAAGACAACACAAGGGTGATTTAAAGGAATTAACTTGACTTAACTTAAAAAATGACCTAAGGATAAAAAAGTACAAACAAAAAAGTACACTCCAAGGCAGAAAGAAAAATCAGCTGAGTGCTACAAGTATATATAAGATTGCAGATTGACTTTATCCTGTTAACCCAACTTCTGCAAGTAGAAGATCATTACAGCTACTTACTGCTGCGGCAAATACAATTTAAAGAAAACATACTGTTTATTTTCTTGTCAAAAATAATGAGAAAACTTTTAAATGAACTTATCTGCAAAGTGGGGGCTAAAGCTATAGTCTGTTAAACCTGCTTCCAGCAAACAACTCTATTTCTTTTCCCAGCAATTGACATAGGTCTGGTGTTATGCTGACTCACCACTGCCTTCCCTGCTTAGAAAGTCAACCAATTAAAGGGTCGTTGTGATTGAGGCTATCACTATCTCTTGTTTTGTTCTGAAAGTAGAGGGGAAACAAACGGGATTTTGAAAAATGTCCCCAGTGGAAATCACACCTCAGACTATAGTAGATTTGTAGTATGATGTATAAATGCAATTTTTAAGAGAAAGAGTAACTTGTCCACATAAATGTCTGAGGCTGAGGCAGCTGTACAGGTTGTTGTAAGTTAACCCTTGAATCTGCATGTCTTTGATCAGGAACAACTTAACATCAACTGCTCCTAGCAACCACTCCTGCATCTTTTGTTTCGACTGAAAATTACATCAGTAGAATGAATATGTCACTCACTATTGATCTGTCAGGACAAAACAAACATTTAGTTGGGGGGAGGTGGTTAATTAAATTGCCTTAAATGAACACAATGTCAGACAGAATAATTGAGTAAAATGTCATGTCACTCTGACTGCCACCTGAGAATCCATACCGAGGCCCAACACCCTACTCAGAATAATGTGATCAGTAACAAAACACTGCATCATACAGTAAACCCCTTTTCCACCAAATTAGCTCTGTTTCTTGACCTGGTTCTATTCAGGACTCTTGGAATTTTTGTGCTTTGTAGCGAACCAGCCCATGTTTCCACCAGTTTCAAGCAGAACCACTGTAATCAAGGATGCGTCATCAACAGTGGGGGTGTTGCACAATCCACAACAAAAGTAAAGAGTAGCAGCAAGACAGCAGATTACATTGATTATCTGTGAGCTGTTGTTTTAATCCAAAAAACAAGCATGGACCAAATATTAATGATAAAATGTAAAGAACTATAGCGTGCAAGAGTGTGTCCTCTCTTTCCAACCTGTAGAATGGGACACACCCACAAATGTCGTCTTCAGGTAACTTCAGGTCACCTGCTATTTTTTAGTTCCGGCTGAAAACCAGCTTTTCAGGTGCTGAACCAATTCATTTTTAGTCAAAATGCTCCAAACAGTTAAAAATGAGGTGCCTGTAACAGAACCTTTACCATGTTGGTGATAAAGCAGTATCAGTGGCTAGGCTGACGTGTTACATGTTGCCTATTTTCTTCGTGCCTGGTGGCACACAAGGCCTTCTGGTTTCTGTAATAATGCTGTTTTACGGAGGAGGAATATCAGTCGTGAGCCCAACCCCAACCTTAAGAACCAAATGATCACAATTTGTCTGGTCCATACCCTTAGACCTGTTGGCATGGGTGTCCCTACTAGGAGTACAAGACTCCAGCAGACATTGCTGTAGGTGTCATGGAGGAACCGAAACCGCTCCGCCACAATAAGGTGGTGATTCTTTCAATCTCTTTGATAATGAATTTGTAATTCAAACATAAGGTTTGAACCTTTGATTGTATTTAAATTAACCACATTTTGATGCAGTGTCGCATTGTTTGTACTGATGATTCAAGGAGCATATGCCCATCAAATTGCTGGAAAACACTCAATATTATCTACAGGAGAAATGGTGCTTCAACTTCCTGTTACAACCCTGTTGGCTATTGCTATTTGGATTTCTAATTTCTTGAAAAAGAAGGAGGAAAAAAAGAAAATCCCCTCTTCAGCTGAAATCCTTACGATGCTATTTAACACATTTTTGCAACATCTGCCTTTTCTAATTCAATTAAAAAGCCATTCAGTTTTACAACCACCTTGTACGTTGTCATAGGCAATGTGTCTCTTTCACATCAATAGAGCAGATTCCTGATCAGCTGCAGGTTAAGTGCTGTCGAGTGGAGGAGCAGCATGAAAATGATTCTATCCATTACGCCGTCATTAACGATGTATGGGAGGACAATTACATGATGAACCTGTTTGTGCCAAATGCATATTATTAATGACTTCCCAGTGTAAACATATGCACAATCACACACACACACACACACACACACACACACACATGCACACAAATGCATTCATATACATCATAAACAATGTGTATGTTTTAGTCCAAAGAGATGTTATATATGTTTTCACATCCCAAGCAATGCTGTTTGTGGATGTGCACACACACACACACACACAAAGGGCAGTGATGACTCAGTGTAATGGCCATTTGTGAAAATGACCTTAAAGGATGACGTGGCAACACATCATCCACACATGACCTCACAGTCTGATAAAGACCCGCACAGACGCCTCTATAATCCTTACGACAGCTCAGCAACACCTCAGCTCTACATTGGTGCTTCTGTCTATGGAACTAATGCCATTATTAGATATTTTCTGTTTTAATTATACTTTTATGATCATTAGTATATATTGTTAATTCTATACTTGATTTTATTTGCTGAAAATATTTGTTGACTAATACATTCATTGTTCTATAACATCATTCATCAACCTAGAAATGAAACATTCTCAGGTTGTGGTTTCTCCATTGTTGTCCACAGCTGCACTCTTTGAGAAAAGTTTCTTCAGTTCATTAAATCCCCGCAGCCATCTGAAGGCGGCAGGACAGATATGTTCAGAACTGCAGCCTCTGCTTTGAGTGCCATTACGCATGGCCGTTCACAATTTTAACCTTCATTAAATAACAGGATAACAATGCAGAGCTGCACCATAATAACCACAGATACCTCTACACACATCACACACTGGTCTGTTGTAACTCAGTATTCTGCATTTTTATGTGGGAGACATCACATTACCGGGGCTCATTAATCCTGTGCGTCATGACCTCCTTTCAAACTTAAAAAAAACGGAAAATGTCAGCGTTTCATGTTTTATTCTCTAAATGCATTACGAAGCAAACCCTCTGTCATATTTTAAGAAATTATGTGACAATTTACAACGTGAGCAAAGCGCCAGATTTTTTTTTTTTTCCCACAGAATCATCTCTGTTTTATCTGATAATAGGGTTGGATGATCAAGCCCCTGCTCTGGCAGCTGGCAAAACTCATTCTAAAAAAAAAATCCTCTATAACTAACAATTAGAAAGTAAGTTGACAGGAGCAGGCAAGGCAGGGTGAGGTAAAGTGGGTACACTGACAATGTAAATCAGCAATAAACAACTTCTGGGATCTCAAACCAATGAAATCTAACAGTCTATTAAAACACTGAACTGCAAGACTATACAATCACTTTATGTACTGGAGTTTTCTATTTGTAGTCTGCTCTGTGATCACCAAAAGGAACATGCAGGTTAAGAAAACTAGTTAACAAATGAAGATATCAGTTTGATAGGGTACATATTTTTTCATTATAAGGGGTCAATATTACACATTTTAAAGGTCTAATGTGTAAGATTTTGGGCGATTTAGTGGAATCTAGTCGTGACGACTGCAGATTGCAACAAGCTGTAACTTCTCCTGGTTAGAATTGCTTTAATGTTCTTTGTTCAGGACATTTTCACCAGGAATTATCCACAGATGTCTCCTCCTCTCCAAAACAAACAGACCTGGTGATTATAAATAAATGAGTGCTTCTCAGATGGTGTTTGGTATGTTGGAGATGAGCCCTTAGCCCAGCACCTGCTTATGTGTGTTCACATTTTTTCTCTAATAACTTTAGATCCAGGAGGTAACAGTAAAACAACTTAAGGTTGTAAGTATGAAAGTTACGACTTAATTTCTCCCAAGCTGATGAACTTATTTATGGGTGTTGTACTGATCCCTTAAGAGGTTCCCTTAGTTAAGTAAAAATGTTAAGGCATTTACTGCATTGAAAGCTTTTACAGTGGTAAATTAGTACAGTGCCCATGATAACCATGTGTTTGACTGCACTCGAGCTTGTGATACCTAAATTTTAGTGCAGTTGTTTAACTAACTATAAGGGATTCCTTATGTATAAGATGAAAATAAGGAGAAAACCTCAAATACGTAAGTGAGCATTTTACGGAAACCTGATCATGATTCAATGTTCAACTGATTTTATTTTTAAAAAGTCTTAACAAGGACTTCAAGGAAAAACTTAATTTAAGGTGTTTTGTACATCCGGCACTGGGGCACCAAATTATGTTTTGATAATTTAATTCACGTTTTAATTGAAGGTTTTTTGTTTTTTTGTTAATGTCTGAAAATACACATTAACATGAACCCAACATATTATTAGCAACGATCATCCAGTCTATTGGTTAAAAAAACAAACAAAAAAAACATTTAATTTACAGTAGACAAAGTTAATGAAAGGGTAACTGTTACCCATCAATCTTTGTGTAATCATGTGAGCTAGCTAATGCTAAATCACTGTGCAGCACCTGTCCATAACCGCAAGGTTACCTTGTTAGCCAACAGTTAGGTACTATTGAAAAATATTGGCCAATTAACTGTATTAATACTCATAGTATACGGACATTCTTGTGAGCCACAATGGATCATTTTTAAACTTTTGGAACAAGAGACTCTGATACACCGTCCACCTAAGGACCCACTGGAGAAAGTGCAAAGGTGAGACTAATGCCCCTAGCCATGCTGACTTAGCAGCTACAGGCAAGTACAAATGAAAGACCCAAAAATATACAGAGAATTATCTCAAGTGCAGCTACATTTTATTCAATATATGTAGGAGGGGGGTCCCTGCTCTGTCTCTCTTTCAGCTAAGAGTTCCTTGGCCTGAAAAAAAAAACTGAAGACCCCTGCCCTAAATCTTACACACAAGGGGTCTCATTCATGAAAAGTGAGTAAATTTGTGTGTAGATTTGCACACAAAAGCCTACTCTACTAAAAACCTACTCCGGATTCAGGAACGCCGCGGGAAACTCAGATTTGATCGTAAACACGTGTGTATGATTACAAATGCCAATCCATCGTAAAGTGACAGCGCGCTCCCGGTAATCAGCAATTAGCATAAATCCCCGCTCATGTATAGCCAATGACCACCATATAAGGAGGTGTAGGTGCATCCAGTCGACCTGTCAGTCATGGCGCAAACAAAGAAAGAGAGAGAAAGAAAAAATAATTTTTCCGAAGCAGAGATCGAAATAATTTTGGGTGAAGTGGACTCAAGAAAAAACATTTTATTTTCTTCAGTTAGTAGTGGTGTGACAGGGACAGACAAAGCGAAGGCCTGGAGGGAGGTAACAGATGCTGTTAATGTTGTCTCCGTAGTACAAAGAAACATGTCAGAGGTGAAGCGTAAATGGTTTCATATGAAACTGGAGGCAAAGAAACGCATAAGCACACACACAAAAAATACAGCAGTCACCAAACAAACAGAAGATTCATTTGTGGGGTTTTGAATGAAGTGGGAACGGGAAACCAGAGATGTTTTGTGCGTAATGGATAAACTCTAAATCAGTGATGGCTGTCGGAACGTAGAGCTATTTAACATTTATTTTAACAAATGATACGGATAATATATAGCCT
>NC_065511.1:7388973-7403021 GCF_006386435.1 Epinephelus moara
AAAAGATCGGAGCTACTAAAATATTGATGAATGCGGACATGCACGTAAATTTCCGTCTGCGAACACTTTACACACAAATTCCTTCTGCTCACGTTTCATGAATGAGACCCAAGAACTTTAAACTCTGAATACTGTATATTTTAAATGTGTTTTCAAATAAAACAGCAGAATTACCAACTAAGTTGTGTGGAGACTGAGTATGCAGTACTGTTCTGAAATTGATTGAAATTTCAGAATTCTGACACATTGTGAATAATTGTAAAACCTTTTGAAATGTAAGCAGTGTCTTCAAAACCTCATTTACTGTAAGTCTCTGTAACGAAGGGCAAAGCCAGCGAGAGTTTGATAACACGAATCGTGGAGTCAGCAGACTGTGTGTGTCTTTGTGAGAGTGTGGGATTCACACCATTACGCGTCAAAACGCTCAAAGCAGTCTGAAAGAGCTCGTGAGAACAAAACTGTGTGTTCAGCGAGCAGACACTCTGGCTAAATTCCTTCTCAGACTATTTCCAGCTCTGAAATAAAATTTCACAGGTTGTGTTCCTGGGGTTTTCGAACACTCTCGTCTATTTTGAGTTGGGGGATGAATCACTGTAAGTCACTGATAGGTGACGGAGGAAGCCTGTCACACACAATCAGCTGGTAAACAGGCTAGGAATCAGGTTTTGTGACTGCGCTTGTTCAGTAGCCATGCGCGCACACACACATACACACACACTCAGGAACACATGTATGTCTGTCTAGACTTGTGACTTACTACACTTATCAGCTCTGTCCTTATGGGGTGATGTCATGACAGTTAACGCAAATTCATCCAATCCCCATGAATTCTGTGCGACCTTGCAATTTTGTCCAGTCACTGCAACTTTTCCACAAATTTGACCAATCATCATAGTTTTCCGTGAGTCACCAAACTCACTCACTTGTTTCTGGATGTGAGGATGCAGACATGTGTGGCACGAACATCTCGCACTAACAAATGTTACTGCTAGGGACCATGCAGGGGAAATTCCCTGATGTTCTGAACAAAGCAGGGGTGATCTGTCTTACACCAAGTGCAACGTTGTGGTGTAAGACAAAAACTTTTCTACCATAAAACACACCTGAGGCCTGTACTCTTCCTTCTCTTTTTCTCGTAACCACTTATCCTCTTGAGGGTCACGGGGGGGCTGGAGCCTATACCAGCTGACATTGGGTGAGAGGCAGGGTACACCATGGACAGGTTGCCAGACTATCGCAGGGCTGACACATAGAAACAGACAACCATTCGTGTTCACACCTATGCACAACTTAGAGTCACCAGTTAACCTATCCCCAACCTGCATGTCTTTGGACTGTGGGAGTAAGCCGGAGTACCCGGAAAAAATCCACACTGACACGGGGAAAACATGCAAACTCCGCACAGAGGGGCTGTCTTGCTGTGAGGCGACAGTGCTAACCACCACACCACCGTGCTGCCCAGGCCTGTACGATGAAGCAGGATTTGGAGTTAGCGAGGTAACTTCAGGGTTATCTCTGGGTTTTCAGTACTACAAAGCTGGTTGACTTTTTACAAGATTAAATCACCATGGTAACTTAATAGAACAGATAACCTGCTCCGAAGCAGGTTAACTCGGATCACAACCAATCAGCACACCAACCTCTGACCAATCAGATCACTGAGGGAAAAAAGTATACCGACATGGACAGAAGTCCGGAGTAACAGGTAAAAAAGTGTCAGCCTTTATAGTGTATTGTTAGAGGTCAGTAGAATCATTTCATCGTTCCAGGCTTTCTATTTCCATTCTGGTTTTAAAACAGAGCCTCTAACGTACGGAGGGATCATTTACAACACTAAACACATGATGATGATTTTAGCTAAAAGTTTATTCTATCCTGCAGTGACAGCTGACAGTGTGGGTATTTTCACACATTTTAATCACTGTAGCTCAAATTAACATGAGACACCTGTGTGATGAGAACTGGAAAAAAAGAAAATATTTTATTATAAAAATAATCCACACACTGTTAAGTGGCTGCTGGTTAGGCCTATGTTTCATATTTGGAAATTATTTCTAGTGTTTCTACATCTTGTGTTACAAGATTACAGGCTATCGTTACATTTTACACCAATAATTTTTTACTGTCCCAAAGACCAAACATTCCTGCAGGTAATAACTGTTTGCATTTCATCTCATATTATATGAAGTAGGCTACTTCATTCATTATTCTGATAATGCTGCTTGTAATGAACACCCCTGCCTCTTTCACATGAACATGCTCATGGCTTGACTGGAAAACCCAGAGCTGACTGAACTGGTGGATAACCAGTTTTATGATACTGGTGATTCAGATGGGAAATGTTTGGGTTAGTGAAGCCAGTTAACTAAGAGATATCCTTTGTAAGCTGAACTGGCTGCGCAGTATAGGCCTCCGCAAAAAATGGCTGAGATGCGGAGACAGCAACACAATTCACTGTGACAGAGGCTGATGCATCCAGATCTATTGCAAGTGCTGAAAGAATCAAGATGAGTTAAATTAAACATACATGGTTAGTGGTAATGTTAATGAACCATTAACTCAGAACACTGAGGTTTTATTATCACTAGAACAAGCTGCCTTCAGTTTTAAATTAATTACACAAAAAGAAATTACAAGTATTTTTTGCAATTGGCTCCCGCAGTTTTATTGCAAATAAACCCCTGAACAATGCAACGTACATCACGATTTTTTAGAAAAACTGCAGTGAAATCAGGCATTTTAGTCTTCAACAATTCCCCAAAGAACGCACCAAATCCTGGTGGGACTGATATGACTGTCACTGAGTAACTTCCTGGCTAAAATTTGACTGTATGTACACATTTTAACAGATGTTTAAGGTGTGTTTAGGACAGTCCCACCAATATGATTTAAGATATTAAAGGGATTCATCATTTTTGAATTATTATTCACATTTTCATTGAAAAATACATTAAAATGATTCTGAAGTGATTTTTCTACAAGGATCCAAAACAACCATTTTTCTTAAGTCTGTAGAAAAATATTTGTTGGCCAGGACATCTCTGCATATTTTGCCTTTAAAGGTCCAGTGTGTAGGATTGAAGGGGATGTATTGGCAGAAATGGAATACATATTCATAACTACACTGTCCATTAGTGTATAAAGTGTGTAGTGTGTAATGAAATGAAGAATCATAGCGCTTTTGTTACCTTAGAATAAGAAAATAAATAAAAATCATATCATATATTTATGCATCATGGACTCATTTGACATTTTTAAGACATATTTTCAGATGTTTTTGGAAATAAATAAATAAACGAGTAAGAATTAAAAAACTATCAAAAATATTTTGGGGCCCCACCTGCAGTAACTTTGAGGACCACCTGGGGTCACAGACCCCCTGTTGAAGATCTATGCACTAGACCTTTAACACATACTCTGTCTCCTGTGATTCAGATATTGCACTATAGTCCATACAGCAATTTTGTTTGTTCAGCCCTACTTAATGATAGAAAACCAAAGAAAAAAGAAATGTTGCCGTTCTGAAAAGTCATACTAGTTTGATATACAAGCATATCTATTTCACTGTCATGCACGACAGATCTTCATTGAATACAGTGAAGCCACTGTGTGTGTGAGAGTGTGTGTGTGAGAGACTTCAAAGAGCAACAACATTAACCTGCTCTGCTCGAGCACAGCGATATAGACTCTGAATCCAGGCTATTACTGTAAGACCAAACAGAGAGAACCAAACAAACAAGAAGTCGGTGTAGTGGTGCTTTAGAGAAGAGCTCCATTGATCATCAGTGATGTGGTGAGACTTGTACTGCGCTGACAGAGCCTGCTGCTGAGGTTAAACCAGGCTCCTATAACACTGCATAAACAAACTGAAGGTACAAAAAAAGTGAAACTTTACATGGGGGCAACGTTTAGAAAAAGATGACTTGAGAAAAGTTGAACAGTTGATAGGTTAAAGGAATATTTTCGCCATTTCTTTGTGACTGTGAAATCTGTTGAAATATCATGAAAACAAGGAATCTGCTGTTCCAAGCACTGAGAAAATGCCTTTATTTCTGCCAGTATGTATTGCACATGACACTCTCCTATGTTTGCACAGTATCAGTATGTTTACTCAGTGGCTTCAGTTACAGTATGTTCACCCTCTGCCTGCAAATACTTATAGCAGAGAGGAAAAGATCTAAATTTGCTGCTCCCCCATTGGCTTTTCTGTGCTCAAGGTCTGACATGGACAATACTGAACCTATAAGATGTTGCTGTTGATCGTTGGAGAATTAAAGACTGCATGGTGTTTTAGGTAAACCTGGGACACACTACACTTGTTTTTTGCCAACATATGTAAACGACATCAGCAGAATTGTTCACATGCATGCCTGTAAACATACAGTAACTGGAAGAAGTTACTATATTGAAAACAGTGGCAGCTGCGGGTCTTTCAAACAGGGGAAGCTCGCTTTTACATACAACATACAATTTGTCATATTGTAGTGAGGCAGTAACTTATAAAAGGAACATTTAATTGAAGCCATTTTTCAACCACACTCAAGCCATAGAACCACAGCAACACACACCTCAAAGATTTTCAGATGGGTATAAACACCCTAACCCTTGTTTACACTGTGTGTATTTTACAAACGGTGAAAATTAGCTGTATGGCTTATAGAAATAAAAAACTCCGGAACGCACGTCGCCTACATCGTTGTGAGCATTTATACTTGTGTGGTGGTGTGTCTGTGTCACTCTGCAGTTACACCTCCAAAACACTAGTCGGCGGCGGAGGTTTCTGTGAAGAGCTGTTAAGTTTAATTGTTTCAAAACACACATTAAACATGCCCTTATAGAGACAATTTGAAAAACAAGTACACAAATTGGCTTCACTACAACTCACAGCATTCACAGACAAACACTTGTCTTTATCTGAACACATTTCCCCACAAATACAACTAACGTTATTAGCACAAGCCTATGGCATTTTACATTGTATAAATTAGCCTAGCAACTAGCAATCTTTTCCTCTTCTCATATAAAACCAGGGACAACAGCAACATTTAACAAAGGTAACGGCGCACCGTTTGGCTCCATTACAACTCACAAAGTTCACTGACAAAACCACTGTCATACTAAACACGTATATAAATATCCGGATGGGACTGCGCTCAAAATGCGAAGCGCTGTCAGTCACAAAGGGGTACAGCCTTTTAGACAATTCCTTCAATCATCATGCATACACCGAGCGTCCTCTCCCGCCTACCGCTCCATTAGGTCCCAGAGAAGCTGAGCCTCCCTGGAAGTGACAATTTTGTCACATTTGACTGTCTTGTTTTGCTGCATGAAAAAAACCTGCTCAGCACTATCTCATAGGAATTCTTGGAGGCTCCACATCCACCGTGCTGACACGAGAATGTATGACAGGGAGGTCGCGTTTGAAAACTGGTGATAAACAGCTGACGTTTGAACATCATAGTCATGATGTGAAACGCATCCTAGCGCAAGTTTAATGAAATGGCTGCAATCTTATTTTAATGTAAATTCAATAGTGCATATTTGACCATTTCTTCTATGAAATTTTAGGCGAAGTTCAGCCTCCCTTGTTGTCTCAGAGCAATCACCCCTGATTGAAAAGTGGTATAAGCGCTATTTGCTTCTCTGCAAAACCTTCCGCTGTTGCATTTTGCAATCACAGCATTTCCCATGCACAACCACAACAACACTCAGACGGAATGTAGGGTACGTCATCATGCACACAGACAAACATGGTTTTAAATATCAGATTAAGTTGTAATCTCCATGGCCGATTCATGAAATCTAGGGATGCTCGATAATATTGGCAATATTGGCCGATATTGGCTTTAAAAAGTAATACTGGAATCGGCCAACATGCCGATTTCTGCCGATATGACAGATTTTACTTTTTAAACTGACAAAGTCAACATGTACAAAACATCAGGTAAATGATACAGCACAGGTAACAAAACAACATATCTGAAAGATGTACAAGTATATAAAAAGCAGATATTAAGCAATTAAAACAGATAAACAGGGGATAAAGTAAATACATCCAACCCATTCACAGTCGCTTCCTAATTATCACCAGAGCAACGAAGCAGAAAAGATAACTCTGGCATGCTTGTACATGATGTTGAAAGGGCCAATAACCAGATAAACTAGGGTGCAAGCATACAGATAAAGAGGTATATTCACTCAGAGGATTCGGGGTAGAAAGTTCCATAATTTTCCATAATATATGGATATATCAGTATTGGTACTGATTTTTGGCCAAATTAGTTGTTATATATCGGCATGTGGTATATCAGCAAAAAATCCAATATCGTGCATCCCTAATCGAATCAGTGCTAAAGGCTGCTTAAGTCATTGTTATATCATTAGGGCTGTACCCGAATATTCGGCTATTCAGTTAGTGCTTTGTTAGGTAGATCTTCGTTTTTTAATTGGGATTCACATATCCATTTTTCCTTTTGGTTTGTTTGTTTGTTTGTTTGTTTGTTTGAGAAATGACAACAAAGACATTACAGATAAATATGAATCTCCGCATTTCCCATACACTGATTTCTCTGTGGCTGCCTGCCACAATATAAACACATACTTATTTTATGCTTTTTTCACTATCGTAAATGGGTTAAATCTTATCTCATTGTTGAGCTGCATGCAGTGTATCGATTTACTCAGCCATCTGTGGCCCCGACTCCCACTCCCTTCTCTGTTTATCATGAGAGCTCCTCTCCGCTTCTGGGACGGTTGGAGAGTGGTTCCGGGGACTGCATTTAACTGTGTAACAGACACACTGAATCTCATAAATGTAAATCTCAATTCTTGAATTTGTTGGAGGTTGTTTTCTGTTTCTGCACTTCTGTCTCACAACACTTTGTGGTGGAGTTTCGGACTTGGTGCCCATTATTATTAGCATTTATGCTCATAATCCTCCCTGAGTCGTGTTCAGCACCCCTCACCCCCAGCCACCAAAATTTCGAATGTTCGCTGTTCATTACCGAAGCTCCGGAGCCCAAAAAATAGTACTCGGGACTCCCCTAGTGATCACCAACTGAAGTAATGTCTGGAAACCCTGTGGTGTTTTCTGGATTTCACAATATAGAGCTTATAAGGTGCCTAACCATCTTAGGCGAGCTGTTCTCATGCACTGTTTATACATTTTCCTACTAAAATAATGCACCAAAATTCATACATAACCCACATAAGGATGAGCCAGTAATTGACCTATGGCTAAGCCCCGCACTCAAATGCGATGAGCCAGTCACAGTGCGTATAGCCATTCCCATATACTCGGACATTCTCTGCCTGGACGTCCATCAAAATGCATTACAGAAAGTCAGTTTTGTTCAGTTTTATGAGCTTTTTCTGAGATTTGAAGTTTAAAAATGGTCAAACGGTGTGCATGGGGTACATGCAACTCCGACACAAGGTATNACGTTAGCTCCTAGCTGCATTGTTCATCATGTCACCTTGTTTGCTGGGAGTTCATTAGCTGATTTCGTTCTAGTTTTTTACTTTGGTGATCGTACATCATTGTTAGCTGTTGTCCAGAGGGCTCTAGTTAAGCTAACGTTAACGTCTGGAGCTTAGCTTCATTAACTTATCTGTAATAATCGCAGAGATAACAAAGGTTGGCAAATGTTATACTGAATGATTCAGTGTAAATACTGTAGCACCAAACTGACGGAGAGACACTGTTGGTAAAGATGGTAAAAAGGCCGTTATCCTTTTCTCATATTCTGAGCCACAAACTTTAACTTCAGTGACACTGCAACCTGTACATTTTGGCTTGTAGTTTAAGCTCTTCATCGACCTTCTAAACAATAAAATGATGAATATATCCCTCCAATGCATAGTTTAGGCCCTTTTGGTTACTTCTGAATGAAATGTGATCGTTATGTCCTCAAAAAACATCAGTTGCCTCCTGTGAAATGCCGTGTACTGTGACACCTGCCATAGCGCCGGTCACTGAATGTTGATAGTTTGTCCGAGTGAGTGGAGGGGGGCGCGGCTTAGCCATAGGTCAATTGGTGCACAATCCATGTGTTCGAGAAGGCTGCAATAACAAAATGCAGGACTTTCCTCAGGAGAGCGGTGTTTGTAACGGTGTGAACTTTGAGTGAACTCTGAGTCATTTTAAGTTATGTCCTCACCATGTATCTTTTCCTAATCACAGTAACTTCACTTGCCTAAACCTAACCTTCATAACTTTATATTAATTACCTAACTTTACGTCAAGGACATAAACTCATTTGTGGGGGGCTAATTCATATGACATTATATGAACTGTTGTATGATTACAGGTTGTTTGAGGATGCACACTTAGTACATGGAACCTTGCTATGTATATGTAAGTGCTAAATTTAGTTGTTAAACTGTTTCACAAAATAA
This sequence comes from Epinephelus moara, assembly GCF_006386435.1. NCBI lineage: Eukaryota > Metazoa > Chordata > Actinopteri > Perciformes > Serranidae > Epinephelus > Epinephelus moara. The sequence goes on from NC_065511.1 coordinate 7,397,371, forward strand.
AAATTTAATTGGTTATTTGATTTACCACATTGTTTGTAGAGACACTAATAGACAGCTAAGTAGTGGTTTTCATTTATTCCTTAATTTCTTCATCTTTACACTTTCACAGGAAAACATCAACCATTCGCTGGAAGAACAAACAGAATTAAAGTAACTTTTACTATTGTGTAACAGAACAATAGCATACAATATGCAAAATGTATATCAGACAAGACATTAAAACATTGTATGAAGGGTATAACAGCCTGCTGTATACCTGGATTTATATATCAGTTGATTCAGACTGAAAATTAATGAATAAAATTGATAAGATACTGTATTATTGACAAATTTCTTGTTGTTGTCATATAGTTGCTCTCAAAATGTTGTCTCTTTACATGACAGCTGTCACATATGAAGCGCTACAGTCACCTAAATGGTGGCTGACCCTGATCAGCAAAGTCCCTGGTTTAAGTCCAGCAAGAACCTTTGTTGCATGTCACTCTCCATGACTCTCTCCCTCCTCAGTTCCCATCATACTGACGACTGTATGATGGGAACAAAGTACCTTTAATAATTGTTGCGCACTGGCAAATTCCTGCTGTTGCATCACTTGCAATCACATTGCTCAAAAGCTCATTTCTGATCATGAAATTTTGGATGAAACAACTCGACTCGAAAGTTTCTGCCATTGCATGCAGTTTTTGTCTTTGATGTGCTGGAATCAACAAAAACATTAAAATTCACCACCTGCTTGGTTCAGGATGTAAATTCCAACTTGTGAAATCACTTTATGTACGTGTGTATTTCTGGCTTAGAAATAACAGCTGCAATAAAACGTTGAAAGTACTGTTTTAGAGGTTTGATGATGAGCTGCAGCATTGTCCGACTCTGGGAATAAAGACAGAAGCCAGCGAGGCAGGACAGACCTGCACTGTCCTGTGGTCGTCACTCAGCTGGTGCGTGTGTGTGTGTGAGTGTGTGTGCGGAGGTTTCCCAGGGTTGAAGGGCTCCATTGAGACGGGCTCTCCTCTTTTCCTCTCATTGCCATGCAAAGGGGACCAGCTGCCTACACTCGGCCGTGACGGTTGAAATATTTACCACTCTGTTTACCAGGGACGTCCTGACTGACAGGCCCCCCCACCCCCCTGAGCGCTTCCTTCTCTTTACCTAAAACTTCATTCCTTCCCTTTCTCCTTCTCCCATCGCTCCTCTGTCTGAGCTTCCTATCAACGCTGGCTCCGAGCATCTTACACTGGTTTTGTCGATAATAGACTCTTTGAGTGACAGATTTTAATCCTGTCCCATTCTAATGATATTTGCTCTTCCCCCAGTGTGTCACCCGCTATCAAAATGTCACAGAGAGATTTACAAGTGTATGAGCTGCCAAACAAAGCTTATTTTAGTCTGGGGCTTTAGGGCGGGGTGGGAAAATCCATATATACTACAAATCAATGGGGGAAATTTATGGCTGGCACCTGCGGACTCAAGATTGCGAACGGCTCGCATATGCACAGAAGAATAAACGGCATGGATGAATTTGATCGTGTGTGTGTGTGTCCCATTCTGTCTTTGTAGTTTGTCAAACGGGCAGTAAAGGGAGACAAGGATGTCATCTCATTGCTACAAACTGACAGTTCTGTAATTAATCACAAATCAAATCAAATGCAGCAAGTAAGGTTGTATCTTCCTGTACGTTGGTGAAGTGTTTTTTATTTGTGTTTTAATTTGTTTCATTTCCTTGGACTGCCATCATTAACATTTTACTAACATAGCAACAAATCCAAAGTTCTTAAAAACACACACAATATGACAGAAATGTATTTACCCAAATTTATATTAATCTGGCAAATAAAAAATTATAATGAAATAAGTCTATAACAGTGAAATTAAAAATATGGTGTAAATCTCTATATTACTGTTGCACTGCACTTGCAACATTGTATTTAGTTCAACTGATAGGAAACCAACAGTGTTAGTCCTATACTCACATTTTTAAGGTTTATGGCCTCATTGCCAACAAATCCTATGAACACCAAGAATGAATGTATCCTACTGACAAATACTGTGTGTGTCCAAAGTCTGATGTATCTTATTCCTCTGTGTAGGGTTTTTACCATTCTCAGAACCCATCGGCTGTATTCGGTGTCTGACTTCCGGCAGACGGTGATACAGCCTCTGGGGGCAGACCCCCGATTTTTTGGCTTTCCGCTTTGATTTGGGCGGAGGAGGTGAATTTCCGTTTCCGACTTCCGTTAATATTTAAGTAAATATGCTGAACCATTGCGATGGATTCAGAGTTTGCAGTGACGCCAATTATGTTCCACCTCGTTAGTTCACCGCACGGACGGTTTAACCTGGCAACAACTGCAGCCGGCTCAAACGTGATTGGTCAATATCACAAGGACTACAAACAGCCTAGCACCGGAAACCAGGGCTCTTCCGCTCTTCTTCCGGAGGCAAGATCTCCGGGGTTTGCCTACAGACTCTACATTCACTGAATGTAGAGTCTGTATATAGAGACTAGGTTTTTACTGAATATTTGACAGCAAACTGTTGATATGTAAAACTATATCACATCATATTTGTGCGCATATTAGTGCGCATGCGCCCACGCGTGCAGCCTGTTGCAGTCGCTCCTGCTTGTTTTCTTGGTTTTCTTAGACTAGGTTTTTACTGAATATTTGACAGCAAACTGTTGATATGTAAAACTATATCACATCATATTTTGTTGCAATTCTATGTTCTTAAATTAATAATAAAATATTTCCTTACTAATTTGTCATATCGTCAAGAATATCGTTATCACAAAAACACTGAAATATGGTGATATTATTTTGGGGCCATATCATGCACCGCCTTTCTTGTGCAGCCACTCTGTCTAGTTAAAAATCACTGAACTTTTCCTATAGGCACTGGTGACATCGCTGCTTCTTCTTTGGCTAGGCTACCATCTACTGTCACAGCAAAAACAGAAAAGCTTATTTTTTGGGAGCACATCGGCTAGCGGACATTGAAAATAAGCTTTTATCTCTGTTTGCTCTGTAAGCATGTTGCTCACTGTGTAGTCAACCCTCTGTTAATGTAGCGTTACATTGGCTACCTACCTAATATTAGTGTCAAGACATTGTTCAGACATTGTCACAGAAACAAAGCCATGCAGACCACATATTTTAAAAAAGTGCTGGGAAAGGATTTTTATGAAGTGCTGGGATGAAGCGCTCCCCAGCGACCTGCCACTGCTTTTCTGCTAAAGAAAAACACCATGTGGACACAGGCCCTTCGACGATATTTAGTCACAAATCATGGTATCAATATAATATCAGTATATCTCCCAGCCCTACCTCTGTGCCACATAGCTCCATTGCCATCCACAAACTATTAAAAACACATCAATCAGTCACACTGTTGCACTGGGGTGACATTTTCCTTCATTTCATTTTGATTAAACCTCACATACTGTACACCATGCTGCTGCTGCCCCAAATATCCACTTTAGTACCAAATGTGGTTCAATCCACTGATGAAAGTAGCCCCTAACAAATGCATTACTTCCTTCTGTTTGATAAAAAACGACAGTGAGCATCTGTCTTTCGGGCAATTACTAAAAATAAGTAAAACTATATACAAGGTTTTTGAAAATAAACTGTTTTATTTTTAACTGAGGTGGGAGTAGTTTTCTCCATAGAGAAGAGGAATGTATTTGAGTTCTGAATTTAAAGTCAGAATTTGGAGATTCTGACTTTAAATTCAGATCTGAAATATGTTTTTCACATGTGGCCCTAATCCTTCTCTGTATATCTGCCCTGAGTGGTGTCAGCATGTGTCCAGTCCCAAAACGCTCCGCCAATCACAGGGTTAAGACAACCTGAGAGGTCAAACTGGGTGGAAAAAAAGGACAAACATACTCGCTGTCTATCACAAGGTTAATATTGCTTTAAACGCATAGTACACATTGGTGACAACCTTGATGAGTGTATCAAAAAAACTGCACCCTTTGAGTGTGTTTCCACAGTTTATAATGCCAGACGGCAGACATTAGAGCTCAAGAATCCCCCCGTCCTACCTCTAATGACCACTAGGGGGCTGAAATGCTTCTTCTCAGCTGGCAGCTAAGTTTCACTGTAAACCTGACATGACACAAGATTCTCAGTATCTCTTTCTTTTCTATCTTTGTCATCTCTTTCTCTCTTCTCTCTATTCCTCTCCCTGCAGTTGTCGTCTATGCCACAGTCGTTTTAAATGCCTGTGGGGTGTTGCTGTGATTCCTCAGTGCAGAAGTGAAAAAACATGATGTGCCTTTAGGGCACAATTACCCAATGCCAGCCACTATTACTGTGATTCCTCTACAATCATTCCCTGAGGGAAAGGGCCGTTGAGCCTACACAGCACCTCCCTACCCCCCTGAGTAATGGATTTATGATATCCCCCCTCTCCATACGGAGCCATCGGCCACATATACATACACAACTCACACACAACCTATGAGTGTTTCACTTCACTGCTGCCATATGCCCGTAACTCTCTCTGACTTACTAAACCAAAGCTGTCCTAAAGCATATAGGCATTTTCTATACGAGGCCATGCACACGTTTTTTTTTACAGCTCAGCATGTGAGGATTAAGACAGCGAGGGAAAGACAATCATCTCTAAAATGGATTGGATCTTTATACCGCTATACATCAGTTTATGAGGTCTGATCTCTTCCAGGATTTCCTTTATGATAAAGTGTTGTAATTTACTCACTTGGACTGTTTGACTCGTTATATAGGAAGTGCAACAGTCCAATTCTGACCTTGAAGATAGCAGTAAAGAAAAGGATCTTACCTCAAGGTCCACTCACTAGCTTTTCTAGAAAGGGTTTTCAACTGTGTCTCAGCATCGCCATGATAACTCAGCTAACACTTGTGAAAACTGTTAATGAAACTTCTTTCTCCATCAAGGTGTGTTCTTGATCCTTATGAAGGCATTGTTTATTTTTAAAATCTGAAAAATAGACCATTACAAGTCCAGAGAGCCGAAAGTTAAAAATGCCTTACACCATTAATGGTTGGTCAAAATTGCTGTTAAAATGTTTTTAATTCATCAACTAATAAACTTATGTTCCCACGGTCATGGAAAACCTGGAGATGTCATGGAATTGTACAATCTTATTTTCCAGGCCTGGAAAAATAATGGAATTGGTAAAAAAAATAAAATAATTAAAGGTTTGGAAAAGTCATTAAATTTTGTTGCCTGTGTAATGAAATGTTACAGTAATCTTCCACAGATAACCTTCCACATAATGTAACATAACAGCACATTTATTTCCTGTAGCTCTAGATGTAATGTAGCTCTAATATGCGTCGATGTGTGAGATTATTAACCATCACTTACATTTCTTCATTTTCACCCCTCATTCTATCTCTCCCTTCATGCATTATGCTTGAATAGAGCATGAATCTGATATGTTTGGGAAAAAAAAGGCAGACAAGATAAAAATATACAGTGGCGTGAAAAAGTGTTTGCCCCCTTCCTGATTTCTTACTTTTTTGCATGTTTTCCGCACTTAAATGTTTCAGATCATCAAACAAATTTAAACATTAGTCAAAGATAACACAAGTAAACACAAAATGCAGTTTTTAAATGAAGGGTTTTATTAATGAGGAAGAAAAAAATCCAAAGCTACATGG
>NC_065511.1:7403889-7457758 GCF_006386435.1 Epinephelus moara
AGTTGCTGCTAAGGGTGGCCCAACCAGTTATTAGGTTTAGGGGGCAAACACTTTTTCACACAGGGCCATGTAGCTTTGGATTTTTTTCTTCCTCATTAATAAGACCCTTCATTTAAAAAATGCATTGTGTGTTTACTTGTGTTATCTTTGACTAATGTTTAAATTTGTTTGATGATCTGAAACATTTAAGTGCGGAAAACATGCAAAAAAGTAAGAAATCAGGAAGGGGGCAAACACTTTTTCACACCACTGTATATTATGGGTCCTTGGACAGTCATGGAAAAGTTTTAAAATTTTGTCCATGAAAATGTGGGTTAGGGTTGCTGTGGCTACCACTGCAGACACTGAGGTCATGAACTCTGTATTTTTCCAAGCAATTCAGGGTTGTAGCAGCTTGAGGGGAGTTACGTTCTAAATTGTAAAAGTCTAACACATGGCGTCTATTTTATGAGCTTCAATATTCGTGGAAATAGTATGTATACATTCGGCTTTAAGGCTAACAAAAACCAAAAGCTGCTGTTCATGTCCTGTGTGAAACCAAATTCATCGTAGTGACTTTACACAACTACTGTATCGGCTGATAATGGCTTTGAAATGAATTATCACAATCAGCCAATATGCTTTTTTCTTATTTTGTACAATGAATAAATATTACATACATTGAAAATTATTGTATTTCACGTCTGTATGTGTATTTCACAGACCTTAAACTCATAAGGAGATGCTCTATTGAGGAGGTATTGTATGTAGTGCACTTCACACGCCACCAGAGGTCAGTATCTACTGGTGGAACAGGCAGCTGCGCTGTCAAACATGGCGGCTGTGAGCGGTAAAGATAATGTTACAGGACTCTAAACAGCCGGCCAGTAACAGTAGAGAGCTCGCAGGAAAAAAAACCACCACATTTTCACATCTAACTCACTGAATTAAAAGTTTATTTTGACCAAGCCAGAGATGGTGATTGCCACAACAGTGGACTAGCTAACAAGACGACTAACGAGACTAACTAAGACGTTTTTTGTTTTGTTTTGTTTTTTTCTTTCAGCCGGGTTTAAATGAAGTCTGTTTTCCAATGAGTTAGCATGGCAGTAGAGCTGATCTGAGCTCAGTGAAAGAGAGAAACTTGAATTTAGAGGATATATGTTTGTATTTCACTGTTTAATAAGGAAAAATAGTTGGAAAATGTTTTGACACTTTGTGAGTTTTTGTAGTATTTTTATGGGTTAATCAAGCTAAAAGAGATCCTGGATCCTGGGGAGTAGTTGGTTAGGTAGTGTTGCACATATCTTCATAACTTTCAGTAAGGTATAAATGTATGAAAATATAGATATTGCCCAAGCCTAATCGATGTCAATCCAGATCGATGTATCGTTTCACCCCCACTAAATAAATAAAACAAAAAATACAAATAATTTAAAAAAAAAAAAAAATTAAGGGACTTTATGTTTGGTGTCTGGCCAAAATGTTCTTTGAGTATGGTGGGTTTGGAGAGAGACTACGGCCGTGGATCATTGTGAGTGTTTTGGTTTGCTTATAACTGTACACAAACTCATAAGGCAGGATACACATTATAACGCTGAATATCTCAAGTAATCTATTGGATAGTGTGTGTGAAACAGAGGGGCTTTTGTGTGTGTGTGTGCTGTGTCACAGTGAGAGACAGAATGAGTGTGTGTCCCTGGTGGCTGACCACAGTGTACATGGCTGATTACACCCATTGACAGGCCTGCTTCATCACCGTACATTGAGCCTATGGCAGCTACCTGCGTCCCTCCTTTAGTCACAATACATTTCATCTCTACAGTAAGCTTTGTCTCTATTACCTCTCCCAAACTTTCTGTTCTGCTTTCTCACAAAACAAGTTATTTTCATCCACATTTTATTTCCACTGTGTAACCCTACATTAAAGTAATGGGCTGTGGCATTTTCATTTAGATTAATGTCTGTTTTTCTGCTATCATACTGATGGAAATAAAAGTTTAGCTAGTCCATAAAAGTTTTAGCATTCTATGTTCTGAAAACAGTTCCTGTGAGGTCTTTACCACGAAAAAATCATTGGGTGCGCAGCAAGTGAAGCGTGACGTGTTTCCCATTTCTTTGGCAGAAATAGAAGACTTGGGTAGTTAGCATGAGCAGTGGCTGAACAGACAATAAAAACAGTGCCAGCTGCAGAAACTCAAACTTCATCAACAAAAAAAATGTAATCTGCTCTCCCCGCACACGCAGAGATGAAGCTTTTCAAAGGTTCCAGAAAGGGCAGATGGTGGAGAGAGTGAATTAAAGGCCAACAACCACGATCACTTCCAACACGTTTAGCTTCTTCATTAGACAACAGGGAGGGGGAGGTGGGACAAGAGACACTTGATTTGGTATTTGCCTGTTGTCAGTTGCTGTCTATTGCGCTCTCTTTGACCACGAGCCAAAGCAAAACAATGGCTCTGTATCAAACAGGCTCCCCATCGGCAGGGTGATATTCTGCTCTGCAGAAAGTCAGAGCATCTAAACTTCTGTTTCTCTGCTGCCTGGGGAGCTACCAGACCCGACGCTAGTTGAGGTTAACAGCATGCAGACACTGTGTCAACATAACCTTCTAAAGCGTTACAGAATAAAAAAATAAAATAAAATTTAAAAAAAAACGGCTTTCTTTCAGCAGACCCATTAGCACTTTTCACCTGTAAATGCAAAATGCAGATTGAGACTGCCACAGCTGCCCGTGGCTATCCAAACACAATGACGAGTCAATCTGTCTGCATGCAAACAAGACTGGCAATTTTACAACATGTGCTAATGGAAAGCATGAAAAACTGTGATAAGTGTTGGAATTCATATGTTATGTTGGCACTCACAATTCTCCACAGAGAATTATCTAAAGGTTCCCTCAGCTCTACAGAGCTTTTTAGCCTCTTTGAGCTCATTGTTTTGCTTTTCTGTCTTTAACCCTTTAAACCCTGCAATAGAAACGGTCCGCCAGTGCCTACATTGGTATTTTTGCTTATTCTGATGTCATTTATTGTAGTATCTTCATATGCTTCATATCCCTCAAATCTGTACAACCAAAGCTAAACAATTATGTAAGTCAATATACCATAATAATTGATAAAAGAATTGAAATGCTGTTTTTTAAATCAGATTTTACAAAAAAAAACCACATTGATCCAAACAACTTTTGAATGACAAAACATTTACAAAATATTTCTTACACTCAATAAGTTATTTATACTATGTACATTATTTAATTTTTTAAATATGCTCATTTTTATGAGCAGAGTGCAGAGGGGTTGTGATGGATTCATCATTTATTTCTCTTGTGCCGATGCACGGTTTTGCACCACATGTAACATAGTGCAGTGATGTCATTACAAGTGTACAAAGGATGACATGGAAGACAGAATCAATAGCTTTCTGCTGCAAAAAGAATGAACGTTCTAGCGATTATGTTTTTTATTTTTAGAGCAATATATACAGGATTGTGCAAAAAGCGATTTCCCATGGCAATTACAAGGAAATTCCAGCATAAATACAGTGAAATACTATGTTTGCACTGCAGGTTAGATAAGGTAACATAAGGTAATGGCACAACGGCGGGGAAGACAGAAGCCTTAGCTCTCTGCTGCAAAAAGAATGAATGCTCTATCTCTTATGGTTTTTAATTTAAATCAATATATACAGGATTTTGGAGACAATGATCTCCTCCGGCCATTATGGGTGACATACTGGTGTAATTACAGTGAAAAATCACGTTTGCACAGCTCACAAGGTAAAGTAACATAAGGTTATGACATGATGACGGTGAAAACAGGAGCCTTAGCTTTCTGCTGCAAAAAAAATGAATGTAGTATAATTATTATTTTAGATTTATTTAAACAGGATAATACAAGCAACAAGATCCATTTTTCAAAGGGTTAAGCAGCAGCAGGCAGCTATTTGCAGAGAAAGGCCTGCACTTTTCCCATATGAGCTTTACAAGGTGATAATATATCAGTGTTATATTACAGTTCTGCTGCCCCCAAGTGGCCAAAAAATGTTTTTATCAAATGAATGTGGTTATAATCAAATCATACATGTCTCCATTAAAATGAGCTCATTTCTGAATTACTGTTAACACTATTTTTCAGTGTCACCTCACATACCCTGCAGGCTGGCAAACATGAAAACATCTGGCCTCACCCTGGCTTGAGGCAAGATGCTGAGGCAAAGTCAGTGTGACCTTTTCACTCCATTAAAGAAAGTAACTATTAGACTACTTCCAAATTACTCACATACTGAGGTTAATGTGCATTACAGCAACATATGGACACCCTTACAAAATATATAAAGATTGTAATTATTTTAGGCCACATTTAGACCAACAGTAGCACTGGGTCATATCAAACAGCATATATTTGTCTTACTGAGGATATAGTGGGGGCTGCCACTGCAGAAAGTTCTGGCAAAACCTGAGACTGGCTCAGTTTTTGCTGCAATGCCATGTCATCTACCGACAGCACATTGGCACATTAAATCTGTAAACTACTTTGAAACATGAACAGTGGTTTTGATTCAATCCACCTGTGTTTATGGGTAGCCTGTTTTGTATTTGCTAATTTTCCACATGATTTTCAATCATTAGAGGTTTGACTGGAGTTTATTTAATTGCATCATCTTGTTGCAAACCCTTCGGTTTAATGGCAGCCAAGAGAAGAATCAGTGCCACCAGCTGTTTACCCCAACTCATAAGTAGTGGATGGAAAGGAACTCAATTAGCATTTTCTTTAGACAAAAATAAATAAAAAATAAATGTTTGTGCATATTGGTGTCAGTGACTCTGAGGTCAGACACCGAGGTTGGCAAAATGCACAGATCCGCTTAGCTCTGACACTAGGACATCCATTATCTCCCCTCTATCTTTCTAGCAGGTTCTGATTGTTAGTCTGCACCGACCGCCGGTCTCACCAGTTAAAATGTTAAAGTCACTGCAGCTAATTAACGTTGTTTCTGTAAGAAACTTAATGACAGGTCAAAATGAAACCTTTCTGCTATCAAGTTAAAGTGCTCCCTGCAGCATATGTAAAACTCAGCCAAAGAAATTTTGTGAGGGATGAAGTGCCACTCTGTTAATGTCACTTTACAATAAAACTGTAAATAATAACAATAACAATAATACTGTAAATTCACATCTCTGTATTGTCAGGCTAAATGGGGATGCATGATATATATCTCAGTATTTCGTAAGAAATGGGCTACATGTTAAGTTGCAAGTCAAAGCCACATTTGAGATGGCACAAGCACTTTTATAAAAAACAGATCAAAATAAGACAGGGATTTTTTTTTTCTGTTTCAAAATAAACAGCTGCACAAATGTAAATGAAAAAATCTGTAAAATAAATAGCAGGGCTGTGTGTTAACGTTTTGCACTTCAGCTACAGAAGTTTAAAGGTTTGCAACACAGGCCACAAAACTATAACATGGGTATAAAAGTATCAAGTAGGTCTAAATCCATTGTAGTTTGAAACAATTAAAAATCTTTGTGGGGGGGGAGTTAAAAAGTGTCTTAAATCTTTTTATTTATTTAGGCTATTCATCTTATTTATGCACACAGCATCAACAGAGAGGCCGATGGAGGGAAGGAGCGAGACACACTTTGTCCTCGTTATATACGTCATGTTTATGAAACGTCTGTGTTCCTGCATACAGGCACTGTCTCAGTGTCACAAGTTAGACTACAACTACTGAGAATGAACGACGACATGCCGTTATCCACCTCACACACAAACTAGCAAACAAACGCTTCCCTGACACAATCAAGCGGCACTGTCTCCCACACATGCAGCGCAGCGCTGTACTGCTCATGTGCTACTGCGGTCATTTAATTTATCTCACAGACTGATTTTGCGTAGCACGTGCAACATATGGACCGATGTCGCACTGTAGACTAATTAGCAGACAGATTAAACAGAGTAGCTGCTCTGTGTTTCTCTTAGTGCTGATGGAGAACTTGTGAGTGAATGAGGAGGGCAGAGCTGTGCGAAGAGTGTGACAGAGGAGAGATGCACACTGGTATGCGTTATGTAAAGCAACTTGACCCTATATCAATATAAACAATGTTGTCAAAATTTATATCTTGCTTGTAAATATATTGATACTAGTCCATGCCCATTGGTAGCTTTGTCACCTTCTACCTATGCCAATCCTCAATGCCTATGTGCAGTTTCACATAGATTGACCACGTCAGTGAGTAGAAAAACATGGGACAGACAGAATGACTGACTGACAGAATGACACACTGGGCTCTAGTTTCCCGGCACAGCGCAGGGTGGCGCAGGGAGGCGAACCCCGCGCAGAGCTAGTTTCGAGCAGCGCAACCCGAGGCGCGCTCAGTTTGGTAGTTTGGCAGACTGAGGTGCGCTGAGATGGGTGTGGCGGCGCAGCAGGGGGAGGTGTCGACAGATCCAGCTTGGCGCAGTGACAGTTTCGTGCCAAAAGGCTTCGCCGAAGGTGCGCTAAAAGCTCGCCAGCTGAAACCAGGTCTACTGTCAGCGCAGGCGGAGCGCAGCCGGTGTAAGCCGAAGTTTGGCTGACCGGCGGACAGTGCGCACACGTCACCAAAACCTCACAGGCAGGTTTCCAGAATATCAGGCACATTAACGATGCAATAAATACCCAAAAAAACACTATTCAATGCAACTATCTGCAATCAGCACATAAATGTATCTCTATATCGACTGTCCCGTCACATCTGATGTCAGATCAAAGGGGATTGGCACCGTTTGGCACGTTTGGCACGCGTAATGGAAACCCAACCTGATTTGATTAACACAGCTGCAAACTAATGAGTTCACATCCCTCTCAGCCAACCACAAACAGTCACAGCATCAGATAGGGAGTATATATTCAGCATCTGATATCTTAGAAAAGTCAAAAGAAAAGAAACAGAGCGAGACTGCGAGAGAGAAAGAGAGAGCGCGCGCACACGAGAGAAACGCAACATTGATTTACAATTGTGGTGACCTCCTCCCAGGCTACCTTTGCATCATCAGCCCGTGGAGGTCTGCTGCAGTTCCGTATATTCGGACATTGCGAGCTTGGACCTCCCGGAGCAAAACATCAGTTTCCTCCTGGGAGGAGTTTGGCTGTCTGACGCTGCAGCTCTCTTCTGCCATGGCGAATTGAGTAAACTCTCATTACGCCTTCGCGCGGCGCATTTAAGGGTGAGGAGAGGGTCTCATTTGATTGGTGTGATGTGTGTTAAACCCACTCCACGCCTTCTCTCCTCCCTCTTTCCGACTTGCGCCGGTAGGAGGGACGGAGGTGGGATAGAGGAGTAGCTGCGCCAGGTGCACGGTGTGCCAAACTTGCAAAATCCGCCTGGCCACACCCAGTTGGCGCCCGGTCTGCGAAACTAGAGCCCACTGACAGTTTCTGTGATTATGTACAGCATACCATACCATGACTTAGTCATACCAAAAATTAGAAAAAAAACCCCAAAACATTTGGCCACAGGGGGAGCCACAGCGATCGGTCGCATTTTAGCCATTTTTAAGCATTTTTCTGTTGTTATAGCGCCACCCAGTTGCCAATTAGAGTTAAATTNGCCAATTGATGTAATATTGCTTCATTCACATCCTCCCATGACCCTCTGCCACTGTGCCAAATTTCACATGGATTGACCAAGTCAGTGAGGAGAAAAACGTGGAACAGACACACGGACAGACACACCCACAGACAGAGTTTTCGTCATTATATAGTAAGATATCGTGCATTGTCGTGATATCGCCCAGTCCTATTCTCAGCTATCTCAGGAGTTGTGTTCTTTCAATTAATCTATAAAAAATTCAAATATAAAAAGCAGATCAGAAATGGGCACATACCCAATAATAAAGGGCTTGGATCATAATCAGGGCCAATTAAATACTTGATCGCGACATCCCTAGTTTGGTGTTAGTTTTTATACTAATACAAAAACACACTATTTATTAGGGTGTGCTCAGTGTTTTGAAATTCAGACAAATTAAATGCGATTGCTTTAAGACTGACAATGCAAATGAAAGATTTAGTATGAAGTTTCCATCCACCCAAATTTATTGATAGTAATTATATCAACTCTATTTATGTGAATTCATAGTCTATTCACTCAGTTTGATTTAACTGCATAAAATGGTACTTTTTTGGTTTATGTTAGAATTACTTGACTCAATTGGTTGGAAAGTTTGTATGTAATTGAAAGACATAAACCTGACAGAATTGACAAAATTACTCATTTGAGTGTTGGCAAAATTTTAGAAATTTAGAAATTTCTTAAATGCAGCCAATTTACTGATATGAAATTGCCACTTTTGGATACCATTGTCTTTATGGTTTTATGTTAGCAGTTCTGGGAAAATGGTGAATCGCTGAAGGAAAAGTGTTGCGAAAAAGTGTTGTAACAAGCAGCTCTTAAGGAAGTTCAACTCCATAACCGCTGGCTGTACCCTCCATCAGTATCCAGTCTCCTGTTGCTTCAGGACAGGAGTGAGCCAAAAGCAAAAAACAGAATTCCTCACCCACTCATGCAGACTTGAGTCAATGACCTGAGTAGACTGTCGATAAAGCTGGGGAGGGGGAGAGAGATAACGCTAACAGCCACCGACTCTGAACAGTGACAGAGGCTATCACTGTCAGAGACTGCACACTGACCCACACCATCCATCACATACAGGAGAGAAGAAGAGAGGAGAGGATGAAAGGGCAGCAGAGGACGGGAGAGAGGAGTTAAAACGTTGGAACAAAGAACAAAGTAGCACATGAGACAAAATTTGAGAAGAGATCACATGAGAGGATGAGGGAGAGAAGGAGAGCTGGATTGAGTAGGATATATCCTAAAGGAAAAAAGGAAAAAGTAGGAATGGATTGAGGAGAAGAGAGAACAAGTAAGACAAAGGACAGTGGAGATATAAGAAGACAGGAGAAGAGAAAAAGAGAGGAAACAAGATGAGGTATTTGTGAGGAGAAATTAAAGAACAGAAGTTGATGTACAAGTAGAGAAATAAGAGGAGAAAGCAGGAGTAGATGAAAAAAAGAAATGAGAGTGGCCAGGTCTTTGGTGGGATCCAGTTGACAGAGGACAGGAAAAATGAAGATCTCTCAAATTGTACAAGCTTGTTTTTTTCTTCTCTGTTTCTTTGTCCACCATTAGCTCCACATGAAGAAGCATAACAGCAAATTAACAAGTGCTCAAGTAGACAAAATATGCCGAGCTCAGTATCCAGCTGCAATGTCCTCTAAGTGGAGAAAAACAACATTGTAGATGTAATGAGGTGGAACATGGCGGGGTCACAAATAAATGCTTCACTTCAGCAGAGCTGTTGTACAACACAGCTGACAACGGCAGATTGGACAGTCAGCACTTCAGGGCCACATGTTTTCCTTTTTGGGGAGACAAAAAGTTTACCAAGACGTTTATCTAACAGAAGACAAATTGCCACCAGATGTGTTCTGGATATATGGACCTCCGTTAGGAGAAATCCCGAGCTTTTTATGACAGCAACAGTGACAGCTAAGCCCTCGCTAACATCTGTTTTGGGAGAATGTGACTGCAAGAGAAGCACAATGAACAAGGCCTACATTAAATATTACAGCAGATCAGCACTACTAATCAACACTCCAAGCATTAAAAAGTTGCAAGTTTATCACTCCAACATCAGTCTTGAACTTTGGATTGTCACTTTCAACAGATAACATCCAGTTATATCCTCACAACACACAGCAACCATGTGGCGTTTTCTTTACTCTCAAATGGAGCTGCAGATTTGATACTTGGGTTTGATTTCGACTTGACTGCTCCGGGTCTTGCCTAAATCCTCCCCTACACCAAATTATTTTTTACGCAATTTGACTGTTGCAGACACATTTAAAATCATTATGAGTTTTGCGTGAGTTGTGGAGCGATCCTGTGATCTCGATCATTTGGTGTACGGTGGTCATAATCTATGTCAGAGCTGTATTAAGTTTTTCTCATCTTGACGTCCTGATAAAATCAAAGATGTTTAATATTATTGTAAGTTTTTAGTCTGGCCTCATGCAAATTACCCTGATATTCTTACCCAAACCCTAACCCTTATAATTCTCACTCATGCTTAAACCAAACAAACCCAGTCAACAAAGGCCATGAGTACTAGCCAGTCAGACAGAGAGTAGGGTGGGTCTTGCCTTCGCCATCCTAGGAAAAAAATAATTGAGTGGGCCTAACCTTATTTGCAAGCTATAGCTAGCTATCGGAATGCCTATATTAGCCTATGAGCTAACCATACGTTTCAGATGGAGATTACTAACTTCAAAAATCATATAGGCTATCATATTATTATAAGTGAAGTCAGCAATCTTCAGCTGAAACTTGCGGTTAGCTTGTAGGCTAATAATGTCTAGGGACGGGCATTGGAAATTAGCAGTAGCTATAAATGCTGTGATACATTGCATTGGTTAATTGCTGTGCAATTCTCTATGTATATGTATCTGTCCCTATCAAATAAACATGAAATGAAATGAAACAAACATTCCAGTAGCTAATATTAGCTCAAAGGTAGCCCCATTTTGGACAGTGGGTATCTGGCTAGCTGTACTGTACAACGATTTTTGAGGGCTTCAGCAATTTCTGTCAACTTTTTTTTTTCCTTTTTTGAGGTTAGCAGTCTTGCCAGTAGTGACTAGTGATTTCCAGTCTTTGCAAAATTGGATTTTTCCCTGACTAAAAACTCTGTGACACATTGACTTTTAATGTGACTAGGTATCCTTCATCTGTGGTTTAAGCATGAGTGAGAATGATAAGGGTTAAGGTTTGCGTAAGAATATCAGGGTAAGCCAGTCAGAGGCAAAATAATGCAAAGTAACACAGGTCATGCTTTCGCTATCCTGGGGGAAAAAAACGAGCCCATATTTGGGACGTCAGATTTTTTCCCTAGGGTGGCAAAGGCATGCCCCACCCTACTCCCCCTCTTACTGGTTAGTACTCTTTTTCCTTTTTCCACTTTATCATAGACTCTGTGTAGAAGACTACACAGAGTCTTGAAGTGTAGGCTATGGTAGGCATAACATGAGACTTGACTTTAAACAGACACTGACAAACTTGAAAACTAGAACTGAAACAGACTCAGACAAACCTGAGATGGGACTTGAACATTAGTGACTTGAGACTCGGCTTGTACTTCACTGAGGATTTGAGACTTAACCTGAGACATCCTCTGGCAGATTCAACACTTGACTTAAACTTGTCTTAAGAGATTGACACTTTAATTTGACTTGCACTTAGGGACTTATACTCATCTTGAAATGTACTTTGGCAAACATTGATACTGGACTTGGACTAGTACGTACTAAAATGGAGAATGTTACCTTTTACATTTGGTCCAGGTCCACTCTGCCAAATTACAAATAAGTCACTGACATACTTGTGAACTGAGGAGTCATCATTCAAACAAAGGTTCACTGTTGTCAATAAATGTATTTGTAATAAAGACTGTGTAGCTTCCAGCCCTCCAAGGAAATAGCACTAGTAACAAAAAGTCATATGGCAGCAGCTTACTCTTTGCCTACTTGTTTATTTTTCTTTTCTGCTTGAAAATTCATAAGTGTTAGCAGCTCTTTCAGGGAAGGCAAAACAGGCTTTCCTGCAGGTGAAATTACACCGTAATGAATTCTCGTCTCAAACATCTGTTGATAAAAATTCAGATAAAAATGTTCCAAAATTGTGCGAAAAAAATAGGTTAGAAGAGGTTTACCTTCATGTTTAATTAAATTCCAGTATCAGGCTGATGCATCAGCAAACAAATAAAAAACTGTACAACAGCAACATGAGGAACAACAGCAGCGGTGGAAACCGACCCCACATCTGGAGAAGTGTGCCGTTCAGTGGGGAGAGTAGTAATAACCCTGATTAGTTCCAGTGTTGATAGCTGCTTACGGAGCTTCCAGGGGAGAGTTGAATAGAGATGGAAATCAGGGCTCAGCTACGGATGATTATCTAGCCACTTCAGATCAAAGATCCTTCGGTCTCATCACAAAGGATAAAGAAAAGATCATTTCACCCTGCACTATAAAACTACCTGTGTGTGTTT
This sequence comes from Epinephelus moara, assembly GCF_006386435.1. NCBI lineage: Eukaryota > Metazoa > Chordata > Actinopteri > Perciformes > Serranidae > Epinephelus > Epinephelus moara. The sequence continues at coordinate 7,415,955 of NC_065511.1, forward strand.
TATCGAGATACTCTGGAAAAAAGCAACAGGACTGTACAGGACGTTAAAACAAACCAACATCAAACAGAGGCAACATGCACCTGTATTTGTGCAGATTGATGCACATATGGTTTTAATTTTATATGTGGCAACACAAACTCAACCACTGAGATGATTTAAAAGCTTCTGAAAATGGTTATTAGAGTATGCATGGATCTATGAATATTTAATGAATTCATCAATTAAGTGCCAGGAGTTTTTAAAAAAGTGTAAGAAATTACAGCATAATGTGTTAACAAGAACTCATATTTTCAGCCAGAAAAAGGGTCACGACACCACTGAGAAAGCTGTGGAGGAAGCAGAGTGAACCATCTGTGATTTCTCAGGCAAGGTGTCTATGTACAGTATGTGCGTGGGGGGGAAATGCCATGAACATGCCTACATGCATGTGACTAATTTCTGTGGCATATCTTCAACAGCATGTCAGAGTCAAAGAGCTGGCATGCTATTGAAGAGAAGTTGGGCTTGGTTTAAAATTTAAGTCAATGATAAAATCAAAGTGTACACTAATTGTGAAGCTTCTGAATATAGCACACCTCTCTCCTGAAAGGGTAGCTCTTTGTCAGCAGCAGTTTTTCATATTTTACATTTCACAAGTGGGACTGGCATCTTAAACAAAAGCCTGCAATTAAGATTATTCTTCTAATTTCCAGGGCTACAGGTCTGTCATTATTTTCAATCACAAGCAGCACAGATATTTAAATGTGTGTGATTTGCTCCAGCATAAGTGCTGAGACACACTGCCTGTACTGTAACTCATGACTGGTGTGATGATAAAGATGAAGCACACGGTTGGTATCATCTGATCCCACTGTATTTCACAAAGTCTCAGTACAAACAGAAGCCTGTGAGCATAATCCAACCCCTCCTTCAGGTGCGACCACTGAACATGCTGTTGAAGGTATTTTTGAGTTTCAGATCAAACTACTAGCAAGTAAAATTTATATTAAAGTCATTACTTTGAGATAGAGCCAATATTTTATCTATATTATAATTTTTGGGAGTATGTTCAAGAATTTCTATGTGTACCTACATTTGGGAATGTGTAAAACAATTTTTAAAAAGTGTGCTTCTTTTGATAGAAAATCATAAGGCTCAGGCCATCATGATATGGAAAACATGCTCTACGGGTAAAGCTGCTCTGGTGAAAATTAAGACTTCCAATGACTGCGCCAGACAAATCTGCCACTGAAGGTGTTAAATACTCTTTGATCTTTGCCTCTTTCATACGGTCACATGGTTTATAATCCACTGGCTGCTGGGTCTTTTCGTCATTGGAGGATTCCAGAGGAACAGACTGAGGTGCGAAGGTGTTTCCTCTGCTTCTCTCACACACTTGCTAACATGAAGATAAAAATAGCAAACAGGCAAGAGAACCCTGCTAATTGAAGACCTTGACTCAGAGTGATGCAGCTCTGATCCTAACATACTGTTACTGCTACTACACAAGCTTTCCAACCAAAGCCAGGCACCTTACTAAGATTTTTGCCAATAATCAGAAGCAATATTGGATTATTATTTCATGCCTTAGACAAGAAAATGTAGCAAATTTAAATATTTTATGTATAATCAGTCAAGTGGCACCAAATCCATCATATCAGAGGTGGAGCTGAAGCTACAGTGCATTTGACTTTTAACAAAAGACAGAAATGATTGTAATTGTTCTGCCTACTGCCACAGTAACAAAGGGAAATGTGTTCTCAACTTGTGAAGAGAATTACTCTTTTTTCAACAACGCTATTTTTGTCCAGAAACACTGAAAGTCACCTGGAGGCTCCCCCCTGGCCGGAGAGCAATATATTTTCAGAAATACTTAAATGTTTAAAGAGAGTAAGGCCTAAAACCAGAAAATAATCCACTCAGAGTCCAACTTCATCTAAAGGTGAGACCTATCCAAGACATGTAATTACAGAATGGACAGAACACTACAATACACAGCATCACACAAAGATATTAATAAAAATAGAATAGAGTTAGAGAGCCATTATTCACTTTCGAGCCAGAGTTCTGAAGTCGAATTTATCCTGAGTTACTCAGATGCTGAGTCTTCTGTAGGTAATTTCAGGCAACAGCATACCTGTATACCTTTTTACCCATTTCACTTCAAATCTGAGTTCAAACAGAGAAAAGAAGAATGTTTGACCTTAAACCGTACTGATGCCTACAGACTAGAGCCATAAAGACTCATAAGGAAGAGGGAGACAACCTCAGGATGGCCTTATAAATAAATGTCAGGCAGTGAATTGATCTCTGCATATAAAGAGATGACCATCCAACCACAGCATACAAATCACTGTGATGTGTCGTAAATTTGCTACCAGTGTCAAATCCCAGGGCACTGTGTAAAAAAAAGTAGTTGAGGAGAGTAAAAGCAGTACTTGTAACTGAAATAAAGAATTTCAAGCCTATCCACATGCAATTTAAAACAGACAGCTGTTAATCAAAATGCTTAAGAACTTAAAGGAAGCAACATCAAGTGGTTTGCTTCAAGATGCTGCAATCTGCCTGTTATGCAGGAGCCTGTTCCTGTTTCCCAAGAACAACATTTACTGGCTTTAGTCAGGATTCAAGGATGGCTTCACAGCTGGGACTGAACCGTTTTAGAATATAACCACAGCTAAGTAAGTGACTCTAATTATAAAGGCTGAGCAGTTCATGATGGTGTCATTTGTGTGACGATCAATGTTAATATCCATAATAAATTACAGAGGACCAAGTACAGATCCATGTGGTGCACCTCCAGCACAGTATACCAATAAATTATGTTCCGTGCCAATGCAGGAAGTACTCTGCCCTCTAAATAGGGAGGCAGGCAGTATGACCCCATTCACACCTTGCATTTAAATGCATCTTCATCTTAAATGCATCTTCTAGATACAGTCTTCCAGACTGTATCTAGATATGATTTAGCCTGACTACATTTAAACCTGGGATTAATATGGGGTGTACAGTGTCCTGACTGAGAACCAGCTGAGATCCAATCATGCTGTCCTGCTCAAACAACTGAACAGTTGTGGCTGTTCCACCATTTGCTTAGCTATTGCTTCATACATGGGTCAGCTGCAACATGAATTTCCAAGTTTAGCTTGTATACTTTTGTCAGACCAAACTTGGTCTCTTCTTGACTCCGTCCACAAGTGTCTTGAATATCCATAGGCTTTCTTACTGCTTTCTTACTATTAACTTAGCTCACTAGCTGCCTATTGGCTGGTACCTTACTGGTTTGGAACTGTCAATTACAAATTCCCGCCCATATAGTTGTTGTATGTGGACTGAAAACGCACTTGTGTTCAACATGGTCACAATACTTCTGACCACCTCCAGAGGCGATGTGGTTGATCCGATCACAGTCCATCTTTAGTGCACTTTGGGTGTATCTACACCAGTACTTCCATGTGGTCAGGCACTATCCGATTGCATTCTGATCACCAAAAGGCATTTTAATGCAATGTGTAAAGGGGGTCTAATGGTGTGGAGATAGTAACGTTGACATTTTTATTAACTGTAACCTTTCCTTAGTTAGTTTCCTAACCTTAGCCATATTCTATTCACCATAACCCAGACCATGACCATACCCTATCAGCAACATTGTCATCAAACCATTTTGCTGCTTGTTCTGATCAAAAAAGATTTCAAGTCATCTTAGTTTAGAATGGTCAACAGTGTCAAATGCATAATGACCAGCGCTGCACAAAATGGTTTACTAACCAGAGGCTTATCATACCACTCACTAGCTTTAAATCTCTGGTAATTACGCTTCACTGTTTTCTCCTCATGATCAGCTCACTCACTGGGTCTTGACAATAAGAAATGAGTCATCAGTCCTTTCAAGGGATGGTTTAATTCTTGCAGGCCCAATAAAATCATTTGGTTTTTGTACATTTTTGCAAGATACTTGTTTTGTAGTTTTTATAGTTCACTTATTTTCAAACACATACATTCACAAAGCATGTGAAAATCTAAAGGTTTGATTTGGGATGAGAGAAAAGTTGGCTACCTGTACACTGATGCTGGAGGATACCTCGTATCTGATCTAGTGTTCAGCCTTCACAGGATTTGTATTTTAATGCTCATGAATACCTTTGTCAACCAGCCAGTATAAAGCTCAGTTTATGCTTGGCTGCTCTCTCGACAGTTGTCTCCAAACAAAAGGCACCATGTAGTACCTCACCCAGCTTTTATACCTTAGCAACAGGAATGATTAAGTGATCACACAGTTACTTCTGCAGTTCCGACTGCTGTCATTTCACTCATGAATGAGCAGGAGAATAAATAGAGGTAGAATATATAATTTTACCTGTTTAGAATTCATGTTTTCTGACTTACAAGTGCCAAGTTTCACCCTGACAACAATCTATCCAATCACACTCCATGACGATCTTTGACGTAAGATTACAAAATTGTGTGTCTTAACAACAATTGTGCCCACTGACACAATTTAAAAAAGAAATGCTTAATTTCTGGTGTTTCTCAGGTGTGTTTGTGCCCACAGCCGGCAAGATGATATTGTTTGTCTATCCCTTTCAGAACCACTACAAATTACTGCTACAGAAATGATTCTTACAACCATTTTCTGGTCTTCAGCCACTGTGGTTGCAATTTGGTTGGGTGGAGGAACAAAAAGTACTTAGTTAGATGTATTGAATTATGATTTGAGTAGGGATGCATGATATTGGATTTGCTGATATATAAGAACTTATTTGGCCAATAACTCCGAAATACCGAAATATCCACTTTTTTCCCCACATAATTTTAGTGATCATCAAGTCTCTTCTGTAGTGGAATTAACATCATATTATGCATGCATACTCTTATCATGATGGCCCACCAGCAGATGGAGACATGAAATAAAATAATTTTCAATATTTATAACATTCACTGTGCCAAATAAGAAAAAGCATGTTGTACAATTCTAATAGTTCATTTTAAAGCTGATATTGGCTGATACAATAAAAGACAATATCGTCAGATACTGATACATGATGTGCTGATATTATCGTGCATTCCTAGGTTCAGGTTACAATACCTTATTAAAACTACACTAATCCATATTTCTTGAAAAATGATGTCAAATGACAATGTGCAATGTGAAAGATGTCAGTCATAGTGGTGAACTCACAGAAAATATTACTTGATACTGCTGTTTAGGTACTTGGTTAACTAATGATCACTACCAGGTTAAAAGAATACCACATGAGCTGTTGGTAGGACACTCTTTTCTATGTCAAAGGTGCACACTTTCATCCATCCACCACAACCACCATACGTCATTCTACTTCTACATTTGCTCTTGACCAAAAGTTAAGATTCACAAATCCACTGCAGATGTGGTTAAATACGAACAACATAGGTTGCATTTAGACAGTTCAACAAAGGACATCGCCACTTGAAAATGGAAGTGACAAGAGAAAACAACTGATAGAAACTGACATTTCTTACTTGGTTAGTGGATAGGGTATTTGTTGGTGAAGTATTCACTGACTGAACTTTATTACTGAGAGCAGAGGTCAACCAATAGTGGATTTTTAAAGGCCAATATAATAACAATAATTTGGAGCAGGAAAAAAGCCAACAGCTGATTAATCAGCCGATATCCAACCCTTCACAAAAAACAGTCAGGAATGGACAATTTTTGGCTCTATTAGAAACTGGATAACTGTTGAACTGAACATCTAAGGCAAAGTAAAAGATATCTAAATAAATCAATCTGCTTTTTTGAGCAATTAATTTTCCTTGAAGTCAACTTGAGATTCTCAAGTACACCATGACATCACCTTCACTCTGTCTATGGAGCCTCCATGAGAGGTGCAGTATTTCTGTTACTTGGGCTGAAAAAATCAAATAAAATTTGTGACAAGATACTTTAGAGTGGAGTGTCTTTATTTTCAGAATACTCAAAATACTTTATTGATTCATAAAACACAGAAAAACAAGACTAGGTCAAAACCTAGTATGTGGCTGGACAGTGTATGAATTGCTAGAGTGCTTCCAATTTGAAACAGGAAGTGTTTGCAGTCACTTTCACGTTTATAATACATGTTAAAATGAAGCACAATACAGTTAGACACAGTAACACAGCAGAAGGGAGATGCTTTCTCTGGCGCTGTACCCAGTGTTCATTTAAAACAACCCTCCTCTCTTTAGCTCCGCTTGGTGATGTTTTTCCATGTGTGACTGGTAGAGGCTGCACAGCCATCGGCCACTATCGGAGGAAAGCTCCACCGATGATTGTTTATGTATAACATACTATTGGCCAAACCAATAAGTCAGCCAACCTCTAATTCAAAGTAAAAATTCCCTCCGCTAACTAGATGACTGGCCTAGCTATTAGGTGCTACATTTCGTCACAGGTACTTTGCATGTCAGTTTCAACACCTACATCAACTCATATTGGCATCAGACACAAATTCCATCCTCCAAATGAATAATCATACACAGCAATCACAACTAAACAGCAATTCAGAACTGAGCATGAGGGCTGAGGTGTGAATGTAGCTACTGAGGCTCTTTGTGGTAGAGCTTTGTGGCTGTTACATGGTTGTCAGGCTAAGTTCCTGTCTCACTCTGCACATTGGCCAAGCCTCATTAAGCACCTTTCCCAAGCTCCTTGTTTAGTCCCTAATTAGGAAAGCATGATCTGGTCAACCTCCAAGCGAAGATCTTCTCCCCACAGTGCTGTCGAGAAGCCATTAAGAACTTTCAGGACATGGAATATTGGCATGTTTCACCTTTAAAATGCCTATGTTGTGAGTGTGTGTGACTAGCCTGTCTGTGCTGACTGATTGCTGTGTATTTACTCCAAAGCATGGTGGGTGTCACACACAAAGCGATCTGTGAAGCTCCGAGGCAGCAGAATAGCACTGCCTGTCTATGTCACTCAGCCCTGTGTCTACAGTCCCTCTCTATCTTGCCTTTAATCCATCTTCTATCATCCCGCTGACTGTCTCCTCATCACCCATCTATTCATCGTCCCTCTTTCAATGACTCCCTCTGTTTCCCCCCCTCACTGTCTCCTCTTCCTCCCTCTGATGTCACAAATTCAGATATGAGGTTCTCTGATAGCACCCAGCCTTGGACACTGCAGCCTTGTTTGGAGGGGGAGCGATCAGAAGGATGAGAGGATGGAGGGAAGGGCGAGTGAGTTGACGGCGCGGGTATTTTCCGAAGCAGCAGGAGGATGTAAGACGCAGAAACAAAGGAGGACATCTAGGTTAAAAAAACATGCATGAATGCCTCTGAAAAGGCCTGTGTTGTGTTGCCGGCTTGCCTCATCCCTGTGACTCCGAGCCAGCCGTGCCTGTCAGGGCACTACTGTTGAGTCTATTTATGTTATCTGCTCTCTTTCTTGGGGATAAAACAGTTGACTGCTAATATTCATACCTGAGGGTGAAAGGGGGTTCTCTGACTCTGAACCTGGTGCTGTCCCAGAAATGCATGCGCTGTCATAAGAGCAGGCATGTCCTGTACACTTGACTCTCCTCAGTGTGTTGTGGCAGGTCTTAGTGGCACTGTGACAAAAATGCACATTTCTTACAACAAAACATCATGAAACCACCAGAAATATTCCTAAGCAGGTCAGGAGGGTCCATTATTTTTTTATGGTTTCATGTCTTGGGTAAATTGCACAGGAGGTTGATTTGGGACTAGCATCTGCAAGGCTTCCAAATTTTAATATCAGTGAGAGGACAAACATACATTTTAACTACGGCAACCCTGACACTTTGGGGAACGCACATAGGTGTAGATTTTTGGGGGGATGCAGGGGCCATGCGCCCCTTCATATTTATAAAAACATGAAAGCAACAAAGGACTTTTATTTTGACAGAATTAAAAGCACTTCCACCTCAAACTGATGCAGGAAAGGCACAAATTGGGTTGTGAAAATTCACCAGAATGTGGAAAATTAAGTGTTGAACACTCTAAATTTTATAGGGGAGAACCCCAAACCTCATCTGCTTTAAATGTGTCTCCCCCAATGTTGAGAAAAATCCACACCCTTGGGAATACAAGCTTTTTTGCAGGCATCAGAAACTGCAGTGACATGGGTCAAAGGCAGTACTGCAGGTTTTCCTCTGATGGAAATTGAGTTTTTACATACACCCCTAAGTGGAAGATGCATTAGTAAAGGAGAAACAAGGGTTGGATTTAGCAGAAACTACACAGAGTGACCATTGGTATCAGCATGGCAAGGGCACTTTTAATCACTATCTCTGAATGTATATGCACTGTTGGGCTGCTTTAAAGAGCTACTAGCCCCAAAGTGCCTTAAAATACTTTAAACTTTATTTCTGAGGCTTTTACACAATTTTAATTTAGACTATTGATTTGAGTCTGGAAGCATTCAAAATTACACACTGCATCAGTCAACTATGACATCTTAAGTTCCTGCCTTGGCGGTAAACATGCATGTATAAACCTTCCTATATCAAAGCATTCATGCATCAAAACAGTAACGGCAATTAAAAACTTCTGCACATTCTATGTCAAAAGCTGAATTCGCCAGTTTGCTTTTAAAGACCATGTCCTCACCTGTTGAAATACACCCTTTTTCGTGAAAAAACACAGTATGACTCTGCATTTTCAGCTCTGTCCCTTTGTAATAAAGCCCACATTATGCTGCTATAAATCAACAGGGATCACTTCAGCACATAAGCTAATAGAAATTTAACCTGACTTATCCAAGGGACGGGCTTATGTGTTTTTATAGCGCCCCCAATAGTATGCTCTGGTAACTTGAAAATGTCTGAAGTTGAACGAAATTAGAATATTTTGTCATACTGTCAACCAAACAAGGAACACACACACATAGAAGTAAAAAAAAATTCTCTCCACGTCTTACCTAAAAATCAACCAAAATACTGTTTTGAAAGTTCCTCAAAAACAGCAGCTTACCCAGTCTGTCTTATTTTCATCATTTTGTGCATGCAGCATGCCATAAATTGGACATTAGTGAGTCTTACTGCAGCACAAGGAGAGCTGAGGGAGGCTCCTTGCACCAGAAGGGGACAGTGAATGACAAACCATTTTGTGGCGAATAAGACTGCTGGCCATCAGTGAGTGATACCAGGCTGACTGAAAGTGCGCCACAGCAATAGGCTCAAAGCATTCATCTGCCTACTCCACTGCAAAGAAATCAGCTACGTGCCTCTGGTTTCTCCCTGAAGCATCAGTGGGCATAATTTGCCTTATCATCATGTATTACCAAGACATGACTTGAGCACATTCATCATGTGTTTCAGAAGGTAAAAAAAAAATCCATGCAAGATTTCTCGAAAGATGGCTGGTAATTATATCCAGCTTTAAAGTTTGTGTAAGGTGACAAATAAATACCATATGGCCAAAAGGGGAAAACTAAAGGTGTCAAAGGATACTAAGGGTTTCTTTCCTATTTTCACTCTAGCTTTGTCTCTCTTCACACTTACTACACATTACTCAGCCTGTTATTTGACTGTTAAATACTAAGATATCTAAGAATAAGATCTATACTTTAGTTTATTAAAATATGACTAACTCCGACAAGTCATGCACCAGGTTTGGTCGGATGCGCAACGCTTTCTGTCGGATGGAGAACCTAAACGTCAAACCCAACTCAAAATAACGTGCATTTTAATGCAGCCTTGCCCACTGGCAACACTGCTTTGAAAACTGGGCATTCTACGAGTTGCATATCAGGTGGTGTTTTCCAAAATCACATCGGCTACGGAGGCTCAAAGACATGAGGTGTTGGCTGAAATTAAAACTTCAGATATGGGGCTGAAGGAACCAATTTCAAAAGTTAAAATGCATGTGTTTACGGGGATAAATCCCGCGTGGTGTGTTTCATATGTGCCGATTTACAGAGTTGCGCTTAATTAATATAAAAATGTCTGAATGATGTCCAAGTTGGTGTTTAACCTTTGCGCACAAGCATAAACTCATTAAATAGGATGTTTTTGAACGAAGTTAGGCGACACCGTATCCCCAGAGTAACGTGCCTCCTTCCATCCTCACGGGCGGACTGAGGAGCCCAGACGGCGACTGTCCACCAGCGGTGCGACTCTCTGACAACATACCGGTTGGGTGTGTGAGACTTAAAAAAAATCCAGTGCTACTCCCCAGCCAGGCTTAACGCAGACCACATTACAGAGGGGATCACAACAACAAGAATAAATCGACAGAATATATTCTAACTTGATATCAGTCTCTTTTTCTGGCTCATTTTGCCCCAAACCGCCCAAGAACAGTGACAAAACCGACACGCATCTCACCAAAACAAAACGCAGAGGCAACACAAAACAAGCTGTGTTGATGGCATGTGTGTGTACAGTAAACTTGAAGGTGAGCAGCGATGTCAGCAAGAGGTCAATAAGAGTGAATGTGATTCATTTAGAAAATGGGAATTTACCTTGAGTAAGTTAGCAGTCCCTTTGATGCATACTGTCAGTGGTCAGAGCTCGGTGCGTTCACTGTGCAATCACCAATTCCAAAAGCCTGGGGATAAGTCCGAGGATAAGTCCACCAAACGCCTTGTTATAAACGGAAATTTCGGCTTGACACAGAGCAAATTAGATGTAACGTTAATTGGGATAAAGAAGAGGTGAAAACTCAGAGAGGAGTTCCGTTAGTTCCGACTGTGCTTCCAGTGCGTTTAATGGGTTCAGAAAATCCCGAGTGTATTCACCGACAGCTCTTTTCATACATTGTTCCAAAATGAAACGTCCTCCGCTCCTCTTTAATTTATAAAGGGAAACTCCTTTTTTCAAAATAGTTTGTTATTCCAGAAATTCCGACATTCGTCTCAAAAAAAGTTATTCTCCAGATCTCCGTCTTCAGGTTACACAGTCTTCCAGGTGAATGTGAAGGTTTAACGGAGCGGCAAATCAAAGAGGGCTCGCGCGCGTCTCGGGAACCGCCGTCCCCAGCTCGCGGCTCTGGAGCGTCCTTGTCTGTCTGTGTGTCCGCGCGCAGCAACAGCCGGATTCCTTATTTGGAAGCCCGGGGCTCGCGCTACTGTCAAGAGAGTCAGGTTATACCAATATGACTTCCAGCTAAATCTTTCAAAATAAAAAAGACTTAATTGGGGAGAAACGCTGCAACGCTCACCTCCTATAGCAGCAGCAGGAGAGAATAAAATCAGTTTCACATTAAATATTAATCACATTTAAACGAAAACACAGTTTAGAAAAATGCGTTTAAATGACGAAAAAAACCCTTTAAGTCACTGTTTTCCTGTTTTTTTTGTTTGTTTGTTTTTATCATTTTTAGTATTATTTATTATGATTTATTATTATTATTTATTTTTATTAAAAAGACTGTCAGTCTCTGAAAATTAAGCATTGCCTAGATGTGTATAAGTAAAGATGGAGTCAAAAATAAATAAATAAATAAATAAAAATGAAGTAAATAAAACGTTGTGCTGTGTATATTTTTCCAAGAGGCCTGCCATATGTATGCATTCATGACCACCAAAACCTGCAGAGCATACACACAGGCGTACTGTGTTTTAAAAGTTTAAAACATCACACCTGCTCTTACATATATATATATATATATATANCAGTAGCAAAAAAAAAAAAAAAAAAATATGAAACAGCATTCAATAAACAGAGGCTTCCCCCTGGGAATGCTTTTACTTTGAAGGCAAAATCGCCCAATTTCCTGCCAGATTCTGCCTTTTACTGTGTTGAAAGCTGAGGGGGTTCCTCTCAATAGAAAATTCACCCATCAGCCCCCTCTTCTGGAGTCAAACAGCGTCAATTGGATGTTGTGTCAGGTCTGTGGCACCACCTACATTTACCACACAAAGAGGAAATGTTAAGAATAAATAGCCACAACACAGGGTATAGAAAAGGCATTCAGGGGATGGAGCTAATTCTGTGATGCACCACCGGTCTGTGTGGGAGAGACAGCATCAGCCAATTTCTCCACCGTGCCAAACTCATTCCTCACCTACAGGGAGATTCAGTCAAATAGGGTGTGCAGGGCTGTAGCTAAGACACCTGAGGGCATGTTCTTAGTATGTGACTTTACGGGTTATAACAACCCACAAATTACATACAGATTACGTATGCTGAGGTTGGAAGGCTGATGGTTATATTTTTAGACTATCTCAAATAATTTAATTATATTTAATAAAGGGATTTCCTTAGGATAAAATCCTTGCAGCATGAAGAAAGCTTTTGAAAAATCCTATAGGGAGATTACATTTACAGAAAGTATAACTGAATTTCAAAAAAAATCATATTGTATAAGCAATTAAAATATTTAGAAAATGTACAAGTTTTACATAGTTGCCAGTCAAAAACACCTTTGGGAAACGAGGTGGTGCCGAAGGGGTTTGAATTTTTGACCTCAGTGTTTCTAGAAGTCCTGGCTCAGGGTCCCACAGGCAAATTTGAGACCCCGCAGTTCCTCCGACATTATGTGCATTTTGTGTGCATCCAGTTGCCTTTAGTATCAACAACACACAACAGACACATGGACGCTGCAGTATATTTCGCCCAGAGACCCAGAAACAAACTGACTCCAGTACTGCTGAGTGAACTGGCCCCAGGTTTGCTGTGTCTCAGTTTGTGGTTATTTTTATCAAACTCAGATTCTATAAAAGTATGCATTCTGCAGCCTTCATATATATATCAACACTAATACTGATCATTTAGGTGATTCTCAATTTAAAAAAGGGTATTAAAATTAGATCTTGATACAGCATCCCACTGCAAGACAGGGTCTCAAACTGGATAAAAATCAAGGAACCACTTTTGGGCCCTCAACAATAGGTGGTATTTTAATTATTAACACTTATAATGTGTCTCACTGGCAACAAAGGACCCCTGGGGCCCCTTGGGGGAAGTGCTGCAATGCTTATTCAAGGACTTCTTGCCTCGGGGCAGTTGTCTACTTTGACCATTTGGTAATCCAGCCTTGGGGATGTGAAGCATTTTAAATATAAATGTAAAACTAAATAATAAAAAAAAAACATTCCTTTTTGGTCACTGTATGATGCTCTGAAATATCAGTTATTGTGGTCATAATGATGGCTGTTGGTATTGTCAAAAATATCAATTTAGATATCAATTTTGGATATTTAACAGAGATTCAGTTCTTGTTTTCTGCAGTACTGATACACCAGCTACACTTCCTCGCTCTCTTACTGTTAATATGTACTACAGTCATTCTGCTGTTCTCCGATACTAACCATGAAAAGAAAACTAGTCGTTGTCATATATATTACATTTGTCTTCCAATAAGAATTTATGTATGCCTTCAATGCAATTTGTTCCATGGTATCAAAAATGGTATTGAATATCAAAATTTTTCAAAGTACTGTATCAAAGTTAGAAATTCTCGCTTTCGTGACAACACTAATGGCTGTGCCAATAAAAAGGAAATGTAGTCGCGTGTCTCTGCAAGGTGATGTTTTGACCTACGTCACATTTCGGAGAGATGTGACTCATGCAGTTTTAGGACCCTGAGCAGAATCTGAACCAAGGCCCTGGTTGAAATGCACATTGACAACAGTAAGTCACTCAAACTGCAAATTATCACCACAAAGTGTTTTTGCACTTCAATTAAAGTACTGAAAGAAATAAATTATAGCCTGATAAAATGTCAATATGCAGCTCAGCTCTGTTTTCTTCTAATGAAATCACATCAGTCTGTTGCCCAACCTGTTCCTGATATAAAAATGTTCAAAAAAGGAATAGAGAAATAAGTGAATTCTGGAAAGAAGTGAGAGGTCTTCACATGTGCACTGTTTATGTTTACTCAGGCATCCAGTCGTGATGGTACTGGCCGCCCTAAGCAGCTGCTTAATTAGCATATCCCTAAGGTCAGCTATGAGATTGACCAAGTAATAACCTTCTCAATCATTGGTCATTATTCCTTAAGTGTGTATATTTGGTGAATATAAGCAGATGGTAGTTAGCTAGAGAATCAAAACATTGACAGAGAAAGAGAAGAAGACCCTGACCTACAAACCAAAAAGCATCAGTCTGACAATAAATTTGTTCTTTAAAAGAAAACAAAAAAAGGTAAAATCTGATGCAACAGAACCGGACATACTTTCGTTTTTATCCTACGCATTTCGCTGTCTTTTTACACAACTACTATGAGTTAGACTCCAGGCTATGTTAGCCGCTACTAGCACAGCGTGGAGTCTCTAGCCTCCAGCAGAGATGAGGAGCTACAAAGGTCCAGTGAGCTCAGTTCAGTCTTTCTCCACTTCCCCAATTTCTTTTCATATTCAAAACTGTAGTTTGACAACCCATTCTCACTCCCAACTCGCCAAATACTGCCGTTTCAGCGTCAGACGTCAGAAATGCCAGACACTCTGGGGGTGGCTATATTTGATGCCACTGGCATCTACCATAGTGTGGTGAGGAACATAGCCCTCATAGGGTGGGCAGGACGGGAGGTGGATGGGACAAACACACTCTGGATTTTCACCCAAGAGCCCACTGTTTGTTTCAAAAGTAAAACAAAACATCAGTGGAGTTATTTTATGAACAGCTTAGTGTGCTAGTATGTGTAGCATGCTACACTGGCAATGTGTGTCACACAACGTATGTCACGTGATATGTTACATTAGTAAAAACCATACTTATTTTAAGCCAAACCATGATGTTTTTCTTTACACCTAACCACCATGTGCTTTTGTTTTACAAACAAATAAACGTAAAGGGGGCTTTACCAAAGTCGTAAGTTTATTTTGAAAAAGACTGTAATCATGTAACAATCAGAGACTGTACATTTCCTGTAAAAAAAAAAAAAAAAAAAAGAATTTCGAAAAGACACAATGTATGTAAAAAGTGCCATTTGAGACGTCCAAAATCAACACAGGACGCTACCAAAGGCATCGTATGTTGATGTTTAGGTACACTTACAAAGCGTTTGTTGCTAATATATGCAGAAGCACTGCTCAAGACGTACAAACAGGTTTTGAGGTGTAAGATTGATGGAGTTTTCCTGAACTACTACTAGTTTTCACCAGTGCTTAAAATGTTCCAAAAAAATTTGATTAGACAAACACTGTCAGTGCGTGCTTTTAACGTAAAGCTGCAGCTGAGCTCATCGTAGCTCCCCCACACTCAGGAGTGCTCTCTTTAAGTCTTTTTTTACTTTAATCCCTCCTCTGTATACCACGTTTGTTGTTTATCTGAAGCGTCTTCTCCAAAAACTTTCTTGGACGCCATATAGCTTTCGCCATACTCCTAGCTGCTGCTCCTAACAATGGTCTCTTCACCTGCCTTTTTTTTTTTTTTTTTTTAAATCTTCATTTCAAACTGTCAGCACACATAGTAGGCAGAGGAAAACATCAGAAGCTCACACAAACAAATGATTCACTGGAAAATAAAACAAAACGTAAACAAACAGAAAAAGACAATAGAAACAAAAAAAAAAAGGTATTGTAAAATAAATTCATCTCTCCTCTTAAACACATCACTTCCAGTGCACCTGCACAGCGAAGTCGCCACAGACACCCAACACCAAAACTCTGGTGTTCTGAGAAACACAGAGAGCTTTCCCTGGCACTGACAGGCTATCTCTGCATTGTGTGAACTTGTTTGGCAGCAGTGTGAACAGACATTCAGAAGGCTGAGTGTTGGAGGGTGGTTAATCTCAGCACAGTCAAGGTTCAAAGACAGAGTTTCCTGTCAGTGTGCAGAAACAAATGTTATCAATGTAAATCAAAAGCAGTTTTCAAGATCCCAGATTTTCATTTTGTCTTCAAGTACATAATCAATCTGGATATTTTTCAATCTGGGAATGTAAACGCCCCAAATTCAGAAAATCATGTAATATCACAAACAAGTTTTTCTGCTTGGGGGAGGTGGGAAAGTGTATTGATAAATGTCAAATGTGACCAAGTGCAATGGAAACAGATTCATATAATAAATGATGACATACAGTCATGGCATTTCGTCATTACAGAAGCCACTGCAAGCTCTCTCGGTCATCTCTGGATGGGTCTCAACATGCTTATGTCAGCACATCTCTTCCAAGAGCACAAAGCTGTAATATTATTCTTTCAAAACTCTCTGTTTCCATTGTCCAGTGTGCTCCCTGTTATCATGCATTGTTTGCTTTGAGGTTTGACTGGCACTCTTTCAATTGCCCTCTTCTGCAGTGGCACCTGACTGGAGAATTAGTGCCACCCACTGCATCATCTTGATGAACCAACTCCCAGTATTTGCATAGAAGTAGTGGATGGAAAAGCACATCATTTCGCATTTTCTTTTGCTGATTTTCAGTTAAAATTTGCACTGCATTTAGATATAAACTCATCTATTGACAAGATCACATTGGATTAAGATTGGCTCCTCTAATAGACCTTTTTCACAGCAGACATTCAGACCTACAATAGCATGAAAAGCACAGGTGGAAGCACTAAGGGGCCAAACACAGGCC
Source organism: Epinephelus moara (assembly GCF_006386435.1). Classification (NCBI taxonomy): domain Eukaryota; kingdom Metazoa; phylum Chordata; class Actinopteri; order Perciformes; family Serranidae; genus Epinephelus; species Epinephelus moara. The sequence goes on from NC_065511.1 coordinate 7,432,380, forward strand.
GTGATTTTTTTCTCCGCTTAAATTAATTGTTTTTAATGTAGATGCGTGGCAGGTGTGCTCAAACACCAGAGCAACACAGTCACGACATGCACGTGTTCCTATTTTCAGGGAGCGACAGTTGCGCCCTGAGATTAATAGAGTTCAACTTTTGGAACACAGCAGCGCACACCGCATGTCATGTAACGTGGAACAATCAATCACAGCCGACAGACATATTTCAGTCTGTGATTAAATATAGAGAAGAAGTTGATCATTGTAGTGCAGGGCTGCCAGAGCTTTACTTCTGTCCCACAGAGAATAGGACTACACACAAACAGGCCTGGAAGAAGATCAGCTCTGCACTCAGGATTTCAGGTAAATACACTATGAAACAGTGCTTGTTAAGGTTGCTTAGCAACTTCAGACGCAACCTGCTGCCACGCTCTTGAAAGCTGGAACAAAAGAAGCACAAAAGTAGCACCCTTACATTTTCCAGGCGGTTAAAGGTGCAGCATGTGTATGGCTCCTGACACTGACGATGGCTCTGTTGTTAAAAACCCCAGGAAGCATGTCTGATGAGCCAGCAGGTACAATATCAAACCTTGGCACTTGCTTACCGGAATACAGCCTTCATTTGGAAGTTGTGTTTTTTTCATAGCATTTAAAAATGAACTGAAACCAATGACAACCTCGGAAGTTGTGAAATCAAAAACGTATTAAAAATACAGTATTATCAGGTGCACTGGTTCCAACATTGGGGCTCATCCTCTGGGTAAAATCAATATCCACAGTTTCTGTCATGAGGGTAACTTTGGTTATTCCAGCCTGGACCTTTTTTTCTCATGCTTTTGTGTTAAAGTTACTAACGGCAACAACAGTTTTTGAAATTGGGCCAGTATTAATCAAGACACCAGCTGCAATATAACACCTTGGACAATGGAGCATTGTCAATTTATGTCCACTTAAAGCGCTTGTTTAAATAAACAGTAACTTAAGCGTGTATAAAGCCAGCATATTTTCACATCTAACTGGATAAATTAAGGGTTTATTTCAGCCAAACCATACTGAGAAATACTTTGACATTCATGATCCTCAGAGGATTTATCCTACTTACTTTGGCGATCCCTTGACTGTTCATCTAGCACCACCTGCAGGTTGACATTTTTGGTTCAAGGTGAAACCTCTCGACAACTATTGGATGGGTTGTCATGGAATTTGATGCAGACATTAATGTTCCCCACAGAATGAACTGCAACCGACTACCAAGACATTCCCGGTCTGAGTCTCAGCTGTACGTTGTCTTTCATGCTAATTAGCAAATGTTAGCACGCTTTCATGCTAAACTTAGATGTCAAACATGTTAAACATTATGGTTTGTGCCCACTGCTGCACCCTAACCCTGAATCTTCATGGACAAACCACAGCAAGAGTTTGCATCTTCCTCCTCAGTCTCACGCTCTTTCTCTTCAAGATGTAGATAATATGTAACCAAGCACTGGCTTTCCTCCACACACATACATAAACACACTTTCAGTTTTGCCACTGGGCATGGGCACACAGCTGGGAAACCCTTATGATGTGAAAGCCAGAGAGATCTGAGAGGCTTCTACAGGCAAGAGCACAAACAAATACATCTTCCCTCCTTAACTGTCATTGTCTCCACTTCAATCAAACACAAACAGGCATGTACAAGTGCACACAAGGACACATACACACAGAAATCCATCTCAAGACCACTTAGCAAGCAGTGTTGTCAGTGGTACGTATGAGCAAGCTGTTTCACGTATGAATATTTCATGTTGGGGTTGAACTGGATGACTGAAGTGTTGGTGCCTCCAAATCTTTCCTTTAAAATTGTGATGTCTGATCATGTTTGCAAACACATCTGAGGTAATGTTCTTTTCAAGCTGCAGAATATACCACAATGTATCCTGAAATGCTTGCCAACATCCCCTCTTTTTTGCTGCACCCATGAAGCAATCAAATTCCTGGCAGAATCAAAGTCTTATGCAGCCTTGTCATGAATTGCATTTACGGGAGGCTGAGAGTGCATTTTCTGAGGCTCTTTGTGTTGGAATTATGTTCAGCCAGAGTCCAAGAGCATGGGGAGAGCGCAGGGATGAGTATGAGGGGAAAGCAGCTGTGTTAGCAGCTGAACTAATAAAAGAGCATTTAAAAAGAAACACCCCATCTCCTAATGCCTCACACTGACACGGAGGAATTAACGATTGCTACGTTTCCAGGAATTCATTAATGCTTGGCATGAATGAGTATTGCTATTCAACATCATTTAAAGTAGTACAAAAGCTGGGATGTAAATCACTCCTGTCTATCTATTTTTGCAGAGAAAATTACGTTGTAATTTTGGGCACATTGGCTTTAATTGCCAGCATGCTTCATGATGTGACATGATTTTATGACCTCATTGTGGTGTCGCCATAGTGTTTTGCTTCTGTGGATGGATGTGGACCAACATTTCATAGGCTGTGTTTACACTGCGGTTGAAAGAGTCTCAGTTTTTATTTGGTTTTGTGGTTTTATGGACAAGTATGGATTGCCACCAAGGCATCCCAGGCCCCAGGGGTCCCAAAAGCCCCAGGTTCACTGGGGGTCAATAGACTGTACATAATGTCATTAATACTAAATTGGTTTAGGGAGTTGGACTCCTGAAGAACAATATCAAAAACAATAAAGCGTAAAACAAAAGGTGTGTGTTTTGGGGTGAGGGTCAATAATGGGTCAATGAAGATGACCCCTTTCAGTTGGTGCGGCCATACCTATGAGCTGCAGAAAAGCTCTGTGGAGTCCAGAGGTGTACAGACATGTCATCATCTGTATCTGTACAACCAACATAATTATGTGTCTCTGCATTTGGATAGAAGACTGGGAGGGGGCGTGGATCATATCAGACGTCTCATTAAATAGGACTAATGTGGTATTATCTAAAGTAATACTTAGTTCTGCACAGCTGCTTTAAGTCAATATTAAACAAATAAATATTTAATATATACATAAATAATAAATACATACGTCTATAGAATAAATCCTGAAATAACTATATGAGGAAATGACTATATAAATAAATGAGGGATGCACGATAATGTCGACAAGCCAATGGTGTAGGCTGATACTGGTTTGAAAAATGAAATATCGGAAATGGCCAACGTGTTGATTTCTGCTGATATGACGAACCCTTTTTTCTAAATGACAAATTCAACATGTACAAAACATCAGGTAAATGACACAGCATAGGTAACTAAACAACATTGCACAAAGATATACAAATATGACACAAGTATGTATGAAGAATATAAATGACAAAAATTAAAACAGACACATATCTTAGACCAACACCAAGTAGAAAAACACCCTTAGAAAACAAAAGGCTGTGAGTTATTATTTTATGTAGGGCTTTTAAATTTGAAAGGAAATATTCTTTATAAATGCATGTAAATCAGACAATGAAATGATAGTGCTTTGTGGACTGGTGCCTGAGGAACCACCTTCAGATCAACGCGGGGAAGACCAAGGAGCTGGTGGTTGATTTCTGCAGGCGCAGACTCCTCCCCCCAACACCGGTGAACATCCAGGGAAAGGACATTGAGATGGTGACATCTTATAAGTACCTGGGTGTTTATCTTAACAATAAACTGGACTGGACTAATCACATAACAGTACTATACAGGAAAGGCCAAAGCAGACTCTACCTGCTGAGGCGGCTCAGGTCTTTTGGAGTGCAGGGGGCGCTCCTGAAGACCTTCTTTGACACTGTGGTGGCATCAGCCATCTTTTACGGAGTGGTCTGCTGGGGCAGCAGCATCTCGGCTGCAGATAGGAAGAGACTGGACAAGCTGATCAAGAAGGCCAGCTCTGTCGTGGGATGCTCTCTGGACTCTGTGCAGGTGGTGGGAGAAAGGAGGATGATCTCTGAGGACTAACGACTCCCATCCTCTGCAGAAGGAGATAAAAGCTCTGGAGAGCTCCTTCAGCGATAGACTGATTCACCCGAAGTGTGTGAAGGAACGCTATCTCAGGTCCTTCCTGCCTGCTGCTGTCAGGCTACATAACCAGCACTGCTCACAATAAACTGCACCATGGAAACTTTAGGGACACCATAATAAGCATTACTGTCCCCCTTGTTGTTGTTTTTTTGCACATACAATAGGTATTCACTTTGCACTAAATATGTTCACCTAGTTTTTTAAGTTTTTAAATTTTGAAATCTTTTATCTGACTCTTTCCCCTTGGCTGCTGTAACACTGGAATTTCTCAATTGTGGGATCAATAAAGGTGTATCTTATTTTATCTTATTTCATAAGGAGGCCAACATGAATAAAAATACATATGAAAATAAAAACGAACCAGGGAGCAAGCATACAGATTAAGAGGTATGTTTAGTCAGGGGATTCAAGGAAGAAAATTGCATAATTTTTCATAATATTGGTATCGGTTTTCGGCCAAGTGAGTTATTGCATATCGGATATCGGCAAAAAAATCCAATATCGCGCATCTCTAAAATAAATGCAAATAAATATCTAGATGGATCTATACATCTCAATACATAAATAAACCTTTTTTAAAGGACATTTTTACAATAACTACTTTTATTTATTTCAGGGGACTTTTATGTTGTAATGTCAAATTTATTTCACAGTCCTTTTTATTTCCATCTGTTTAAATAAGCCCTGTTTCCACCAAGTAGTCCAATACGGCTCAATTCAGTTCGGTACAACATTTTCTCTGTTGCCACTGTAAAAAGTTGTGGACGTACCAACGGAACCATTCCTAAAGCCCTGTTTCCACCGAGCAGTACGGTACACTTTTTTTCTGTTCCCACCGTGAAAAGTTGTGGATGGTACCAATGGAACAGTTCCTTACTGTCCCCCCAAGGTGGAGCTGTGAACACTGCCTGTTGATTGGTCAGTAGCGGACGGTCACTCTGCTCAGGGCTGAGATGTGGCCTATATTCAGACTTATGTTACCACTGTTCATACCGTGGAGAGTTTACATACTTTAGTAAACTGTAACTATAAAATGAGAGGATGTTCTGCTGCCTCTTGCAGCAGCTGTAGTCAGAGAAAAGAAACAACTTAATTCACTGGGTAGACTGCCGGCAATTTGTTGTTATGTTACTCAATGCATGAGCTGACTACATGAATCCATCAACACACTGTGACAACTTTGACCATTACTTTAGTGTTTATATGACATACACTTTTAGTAATGAGTGGATCTTCAAGCATTTATATTAATTTTGACTGGGTTATGTGAACTACATATATTCTAATCCTCAATCTCATTGAAAGAGACTTTCACTGCAGCCTGTTTTATTTTGTTCTGATAATGTCGGCATACAATCCCGTTCTGTGGACAATAAACCAGGTGCAGACTTCCCTCTGTGTCACCAGTGATGAGGAAATACAGCGAGTGCTGGACGGAGCAGTGTGAGTCAAAAACCCTGTCCATATTTAAGGGTACTGTCTGGAGTGGAAACACTAAACAGACCTAGGGTCTAGGTACCATGTCTGAAGGGTTACTTCTGGTTCCAAAGTGTGGGGCCTAAGTCACGAGTCTGTAACAGATGAATTTTGACTCAAATACGAGGTAAAATGTTTTTTTTGTTTTTCAATATTTTGACAATATTTGTTTTTTAAAGTAAGGAAATTAACACACATAAGTAAAAACTACAGGTTCTAAGCTTCATTTTGATGTATAATTTCTAGGGTTTGAAAGAAATCCAGCTGCCACAACAGGCTTTTGTCTCACTACTCACTCAGTGCACATGCCGCCTCCTCCTTGATGCACAAATTTCCCTGAGTGAAAGCTGGGAACAGTCAGCTCTCAGCCACCCTGCTGTGCGCTGATCTGTGGAGGCAACAACAGAATATAGCAATCACTTTTTTAATAATGTGTGGTATAAGAAACGACTTATTCATGAAATCAAAGTCATATGTTGCAAATAGAATGTGCATTTTTAACTTGTGGCCATCCAGGTCAAACAAAGCTTTTTTCCTGGATAATAATGAATATTTTAAGGTAGAATAAATATCTGTTTTTTCTTTGCATTATTTGTGCTTGCCCAGATGCAATATTGAGATTTGGGTACATCCCTTGTGGAGCCAGTTTTTATCTATTGTCATCAGAACTTTATGATCAGAACTGAGCATGAAAAGCTGAAGTGGATCTCTCTGCATCCAGTAGAGAAATACAGATGGGTGATGGATGAAAAGAAAAGATGAATAAATGAGTGGTTAAGCCTTACCCAGATGCTTCCATAGAGATCATGGATGCCCACTAAAAGGTTTGATGAGTGTGAAAATGATGGGACTCATATGCTGTTACCTTCACTGTCAACAGATCATCCCTCTAGTTGAGTTCAGTGCACTCAGAGAATCTATGACAAGGAGCACTGAAGCTGCTGTGGACACTTGTGGTGGAACTAAAACTTACAAAGATATGTTTATGTTTGCTTGTCCTTGTATTTGGCTTCAATTTGTAGGTAGGTGGAGAAAACCTTAAGCTTAGCTCTATCCAGCAACTCCAAAGCTCAGTCACATGTTGTAACTTGTTCATTACACATAAAGAGAAATGTAAAAAAAAAAAAAAAAGTTTCACATAAAGAGAAATGTAAAAAAAAAAAAAAAAGTTTAAAAAAAAAATTGAATTGTGATTTTTGGTACAGTTATTCAAACATATTTCAACAACCACTTTGGTTGCACTTCCTGTCAGCTATTCAGAAGTACTAAACCATCAACATGTAAGTTTGGGCAAATAAAACACTCAAAGTGATTGTAATTGATAGTGATGATAGTGTGGAAACATTGGGACATTGTGAAAGAGGTCTAAGTGATCAGCTGATTCTGCAGCTCTCCTCGGCTTTACAGAGCTTTATAGCGAGTTTCAGCTCATGGTTCAGTTGTCCAACCCACAACTTCACTGTTTATAGTTTCATCTCACTGCTCTCATAGTGTTGTTTTCAGTCGAAGCAGGCAGCTCTTTTTAGAGAAAAAGCCCTAAAAACTTACTGTACACTACCTGCAGCAGCAAACAGCAGACAAACACAGAGACGCTGGTGAACAGTTAGCAGCAGCCAAAGAGTATGAACAGGGGTAGGCAACCTGCGGCTCCGGAGCCACATGCTGCTCTTTAGCCTCTCTCCGGTGGCTCCCTGTGGCTTTAAAAAAGTAAAATCATGTGGAAATGAATAGCATTTACTTTTCAAAAACATTGTAACTTTTATTTACCGTTATTGTAACCATAAAAAATATTATTTATCCTACTATATAATGACGAAAACTCTGTGGGTGTGTCTGTGGGTGTGTCTGTTCCACGTTTTTCTCCTCACTGACTTGGTCAATCCATGTGAAATTTGGCACAGTGGTAGAGGGTCATGGGAGGATGCGAATGAAGCAATATTACATCAATTGGCCAAAGGGGGGCGCTATAGCAACCGATTGAAATTGCAAACTTTGAATGGACATATCTNTATGACCACACATAATCTGAGGGGACCCCTCCATTATTGACCCCATCAAACAAAATGGGGGCGCTAGAGAGCTAATTTATTATCTAGGCCTAACCTCCATATCGATTTTTACTAAACTTGATAGATTTGTAGAAGAGGACGCCTCAAGGTGACTGGATAAATTTAACTCTAATTGGCAACTGGGTGGCGCTATAAGAACAGAAAAACGCTTAAAATGGCTAAAATGCGACTGATCACTGTGGCTCCCCCTGTGGCCGAATGTTGTTTTTTTCTAATTTTTGGTATGACTAAGTCATGGTATGTTATGCTGTACTCAATGGGTATGGACTAGTTATTATTATATTAAAAAGGTTTTTAAGCACCTTTTCCTCTAAATGTTGCTGAGGTCATGTCAAAATGAACCTTAGCTAGCTAGCTATGGACTCCAAATCCAAAAATGCTAAAATCTCAGAGGAAAATGATTATGTTTTCTGATGCTGGGTGGAGATAGCTGAGAGAGAAGACATCATCATGCAAGTTGTAACATACATCTAGTGAAGCCATTTTTACTGCAGATCTGCCTGTGATGACCGGCACTACCTTTGTCTGTGACTGAAAGAGTGAGAACACACAGATGGCATGGCCATAGTTCTCCATTCATTTAGAAGACATACGTGGCAAGCCATGTCTGTGTATCTTAAACTAAATTAAATAATGCAAATTTACAAGTGTCCATGAGACAGTTTTCCTCATTAATAGTTTAATTGACAATAAGGGTTAAGACACAGAGGTCTCCTGCAGTGGCTCTATCAATGGGCGAAATCTGACACTTAACAAAAAAAATCAAAACACACACTATAGGTATCTATAGTGGGACTGCTGTTAAACCTCAGTTTAAGTTTCGGGAAAGATTGTTGCAACACAAGTGACATGTGACCAGACGTGGACTGAAGTCTCCAGCATTAAAGCAACACAATGTAGTTTTTGAGCCCTCAAAATATATATCCAAGATCCTTGTGATGGTTCATCAACTCACAATAGGTTGGATGACACCTCCGCCATTGCTTGAGAGTGTCTGTTTCACTTGCACTGGCACTATGCAGTTTCGGGGTTTGGGTAGGAACCCAGACACAAAAAAGGCTACAAAATTCGGCTGCTTTACAGCATACGGCATATCCCCCTCCTCATGATATCCCCCTCCTCTCTTTACAGTAGCGTAGCGGAACTGAGGTGAACCAAGTTAGACGTGGTTGTCATGGCTGAAGCGACAAGAAAAGGAAGAAGGTGAAGGTGTTGTCCGAGGAGACAAAGAAAAGACAATGGGAGAGCGATAAAACAAGAGCTCGAACAAGGATTAATATTGGCCTGGCTTTCACTCGCTGGCGAGAGCTGAAAGAGGAGGAAGGATGCCGGACCGATGGTGACCTGGCGCTGTTACTGCTGTTACCCTCTATTGAGGACACTAACTGTCTGCAGGTCGGCTGCCTCAGGTACATTTTAAGATAAAGTGTTAGCCTACATACACACAGCTTTCATTTTAGTTTGTCTTTAACAGTTTGCTGTTAGCACCGCGAGCGTGATGTGCTTGTGTCGCGCACGCTGTGAGGAGGAGGTCAGCCCTGACATGCAGAGAGCAACTCATTTCTGAGTTTCCAAAATGAAAAAATAAATAAAGCAATCGGCCTAATCATGTTCTGAAGACATGATGATCGCGCATTACACGGCCAGCTCCAGGAAGTTCACCGGTATTGTTGGCTTGTCAACAAATGCATGCAGATTTTTGTGACAGTTGTAACTGACGATACCGTTTTTGTCTGTAGGGGGACCCCATGAGGTAAAAAGTGCAATCCTCCATTGTGTTGCTTTAAGGCTGTTCTTGTTCCATCTTTTTGAAGAGGTAAGAACATTTTCACAGGGCTCCATACTGCTTTCTATTGCTTACTAACCTGTTTATCAGCCTGTCTGTGACATCGAATGTGACACAACAGTTAAAACAAAAAAACAAAAAGGCATAGCCTATTTATCTGTCGCAGAGCTGTGTAGTCTACTGTCAATGGAAGCGGAGTGTATAAGCCTATTTTTAGGTGGTCTTCCTGTGTATAAAAACTTGGTGGCTAAAATACATATTGCTTCAGCCCTGTCCACAGGGGTATTTTGTTTTGTGTCGGTGTTGGTAGATTTGGTTTATCAAAGATGCGAACAAAGCAACATGATACATAAAATGAGCACAGCAAAAATAGGCCGGACTACCGAGTTTAACAACATATCTTCAGATGCTGCAGTTACAGCTAAAAATGACAACAGAAATCAAGAGGTTTGCCAATTTCATGTATCTGAGCAATAACAATCAGCTGCCATTTGTCTAACCAGAAGTTCTCATGACCTCACAATTATTCGATCTATACCAGTTTATGTGTGGGAAAAGGTGACACATGGTTTTTGTTTACATAGTTTATGTACCTGGACCCATATGTCCCTCTTTAACACTGAAAACTAGAATTGTGTTTTAAATGTTGTGCTGCAGAATCAGTCCACTATGAATGTAATTCCAAAGGACACAGGGCTGAGAAGACTGAACACAGTCTTAACTGTGGAGTTAACGAAACTCTCTAATGGACTGGCAACTCTTTCTTGGTAACAATATATCATTATATTACTAAGACATCCGTGGAGTTGTTGTGAGGTGCAGTGTTAGCTTCTGACAGAGCAAGACTAGCAGTTCATCTGCCTCCAGCTCCGGTGCTAGGCTCCAACAGGCTAAACACATCCTGGAGCTATCTCTGTACTGAACGCACACAGCTGAAATTGATATTGATTTTCTTTTGGGACCAGGATTTTACAGCAAACAAGCATATTTCCTTTGAATGCCGCTAGAATCCCACTTCAAGCTTCCATGTTCAATTTTGGTTGGTTTTTTTAATACAAAAAAACCCAAACACGTTGAGCTTCTCTTCTCTATTTGGTAATGTGGACGAGCAGGTTGTCCTGCAGGGCTCTGGAGACTGCAGAGCCCTGTCATCTGCATTGCACACCATTATCAGACATGACTAATTCAGCACGTGGCCAAAAGACTCTAAATGTGTAATTAAATATTTAATAAGGCCACAGACTATCCACCCACCTCACACTAGCCATTTTCTGTGCAGCATTTATGCAGAAGAGCACTGAAAGCTCGGGGCTCCTACCTTACCTGAACACATCTTAGTTCTCACGACTTGGTCTTGTCATCTCTGAGATGTGCCCCTGGTCAAGTGTCATGTGGGATTTAGTAAATGCAGGTGAACTTTATACAGAGAAATGCCACCGTGTAAGCCATGCTGGCCCATCATCCTCTGGTTACACATGTAATCTTCCTGATTTTTCTGTTTGGCCTAAATTGTTTGTTTTGTGTGAACTCAGGTTGCTATCTAATCTCTAGATGCAGCCCCATGTCATTTGAATTTGTACAGCTCATGCCGGATAACACTGTCAGGGACATTAAACCCCAATTTGAGTGTGACCTTTTTAGCTGCTTTTATCTAAAAGACTCAGGGAAAGGCAGCCTCTCTCATTGTGAGGATTTCTTCACGAGTCTGCTCAGTAGCTATTCATAAATTAGCTTTTGTCCCTGCCTAATATATGCCAAATTGTCCAAACCTTGCACGAGCCTAATAACCTTTTAAATTTGGATGCAGCTACATTCCCCATGTCTTTAATCACACATCACACAGTGCTATTTTTAAAAAGCCGACTTTTGTACAAGGTTTGTTTTAAGTGATGCATTGATCCTTGGTGCCTGGATCCATTCAGGCCTTGTCGAGCCCAGTGTGCTGAGCTGGGATCTGGCCCTGGTCCACTTCCACTGTGGCTGGGGTGTTAACAGTGCGGGGGAGGCTGGGAGCATCCAAGCCAGAGAAATCATCGCTGCTCACATCGCATCCCCCAGCCATGTTTCTGCTGAGGGAGGAAGAAAGGGGAGCCAGAGATGTGAATATGTGTCAGCTTATGGAGCATACAGTGAATAATGCGATTGTATGTGTGTGTGGAAAGACTGCGACCCCGCGTATCTCCTCATGCACTGAATGAGGGCAGGCCTATACATAGATACAACTGCAGGGATGTGTTGACCGTCGCCTCTTGGCGCTACCATCCCTGTAAAGGTTAATAATTCCATCAACATGATAGCATCGACCAAGATGAAAGCAGAATATATTTGCAATGTTGTCATTTAAAGTTTGTGTGTGAAATGGGAAAATGGGGGAAGAATTGGTCAGAAGCTACTTCCCTCTACATTATCTAGTCTGATATTAAGGTTTTCATGCAGTGTTTGTGCTACACCTACAATAAATGTGCATGGCATATAATCCACCTCTGAATATATTAAGAAGCTAAAAGTCTGGAGCCCAAGTGGCCACAATAGATGCTGCTATTTTCATTTCATCTGATAATATAGAAGCAGTATGTAAATATGTTTAGAGCTTTACAGATAGGGAACAGAAAATATTTAGTGTCTAAGAGGGTGTTTCGTTTAGTTTACTAGGATCCCCATTAGCTACAGCGATGCAGCAGTAATTCTCCCTGGGGTCCACAAAACAGACTTTACAATTAGATAGAAATAATGCAACCAGTACAACCGGCATCATAGCTCATAATATTACAGAATAAACAGGACAAGACTTAAACAAACACACACACACACACACACACACACACACACGCACACACACACACACAAACACACACGTTGTTTCTGCAAACCACGGATATATAACATTTGCATGTTATTATGTAGCTGATACACTATGGTTAATGTGTAGGTTTTGACACAAAAACACTTGGTTAAGATCGGGAAAAGACTTAAGACTTTAAGACTTAAATTTCCAATTTGGTGGCCACAATCCTGTAGCAAAAACAGCGATGCCTCAGTAAAAATCAGGCCACAGTTTCAGAGAGAAAATCAGAAATGTCTCTGTGAAAAACAGCCACTCTAAAGGTCACAATCATGGAAGACAATCAGCAACATCTTGCTAAAAAACAGTCACTGTTCAGGCCACAATTTCAGGAAGAAAATCAGTGATGTCTTGGTAACAGCCGCTCTTCAGGCCACAATCCCAGGAGGAAAAGCAGCTCTGTCTCAGAAAAAAACAACTGCTTTTCGTATCTAAAAGGCTGCTGGAAAAGCAGTGATGGATCACTACAAAACACCCATGTTTGGTGGCTAAAAAAGCCACTGGGAACACAGCAATGACTCAATAAATCACAGCCACTTTTTTAAAAAACTGGTCTCAAACAGCTTGCCAGCTACACCTTGGCAGGTGTGTCACCTTGTTGGCATGTCATTCACCACCTCCCGGCCTCCCAAGCAAAGCAAAGCACCCGTCCTCTGCTCCCCCGTCAGTTATTCTTGTTTAGCGCTGTTTATAAAGTTACCACTGTTAGCTGCTAGCTGCCAGCTCATGCTGAGAACCACAACCTGACAACTCATACACATAGGCACAGAGCCCTTTGAAGGCTGTTTGCTCATTAAATTCTGTCGGTTTTTGTGTTCAAGAAGAAATGTTGGTCTGATGGTGTCACAAGAACAAAGGACAGGGGGTCAGCACCTTAAAATGAATACTCCACTGAGCATAAATATTGAAAGCAAATTCAATGCAAATCCAGCCATTGAGATACATGGACTGAAGCACTGGTCAGAGATAAAGTTTTGTCCCGCTGGTGGTGCTAGATGAAAGGTCAAAAATTAGCTGCTGGGACCTCTGTGCAATGTGAACAGTTCCTTTTTTTTGAAAATTACATGGCCCCTGGTTTGCCCTGTGGTACTTAAAAAAAATCAGACAAAATCAGGTGAAATAATGAATGTCTTGAAGGTTTTAACACAGGGCCCCTCTTAATGCAGGGTCTCAGGATTAGGTAATAATCCTATCTGCTGTTAGCCTGTCTCTCAGTGCTTTCTGACTTCTACCCATGTGTAGCTCTCAGCCCTGAGCCCACTGGTTCCAACTACGGATGTAAATCTCAAAAACTGGTTTACAAATGATACAGTTTTATTAAGAGTAAAGTAAATAAATATAAAATAGATTAATTAAGAGGTAAATGAGTTTTGGGGGCTATTTTAAAGGGGAACTAACGTTTTTTTCAACCTGGGCCCTATTTTCAGATCTACTTTTGTCTAAATGAGTGATAGGATGTTCAATATTTGACATTGCTCCAGTACGAAGCTAGGGCTGACCTGCCTGCAGCCTGTGAACACGCGCTATATTAAATAATAGGGAAAATTAAAAGTCCCTTAAAATTTCAGTTGAGCGAATCCCATCATTTTCTTAAAAGGCTTTTAATGTGAAACAGGAACTTGTTGTGGAGGATTCAGTGACTTGCACAGTTTGCGTGCGGTACTTCAAATGTAGGTCCTGCCATCAAGTGGTTCTTTTTACGTTACCAAATAACATTTTGGCTGGGATGTAAAAGCCGCGGTGACTGAAATAATAGAAATAATAATAATAAAAACAGGACAAGAATAACCCAGTGACATCATGCATGTCGTGAAAGATGACCAAGGATGATTGGTTGTGGACCGACATGTAGTCTGTTATGCCTGTCAGCCAAGTCACGCCATGACTTTATGGCTCCACAATCGCCTAATCTGATATAGTGACTGTCGGAATAGACAAAAATGTTGTGTAGTGTGAACTCGGCATAATGAATACTTTAACTTTTACAAACAACTGATGACCTATCTGTTGTACTGACAACTTATGATAACACTGCAGAGTCAAATTTTAGGGTAAGACATGTATCTGCATTATTTTGTGAAATCAGAACCTGAAAGCACAAGTGTCTGACACCAGTTTTCAGTGCTGGTTTGATAAGAAGTTTTACTGTTTAGTCACAAGATACTTTGGACTGATACTGGCACCATCACATTGGCCACTTTCTGCATTCTGCCATCCATCACCATGCCTGCCGGGTCACATTAGGTGGGCTGTTTATGTCCTTGAGAGCTTTGCCTCTTTTGATTATTACTGCTACATTTTTTTCATCAGCATCTGCTTCAAGTCTGGATACTGCAACACCACTTTTGAATAGATGATCATTTTCCAAGGTGCTTTGAAGGTCTCCTGGGGTGGAAGGGAATTCGCTCTCATTTCAAGGTGCCTGCTCTCCGCCACAAGACCCAGGATTATATGCATGGTTCCTCTTTGTGCATGCCACCGAGCTACTCCTATGTATTAAATTGTGCACATACTGTGCATGATACAGATGGTGTCTACACAAAACACAAGGGCTGACAAATTAAAGACATGTCAGCATGCTCCTATTCACCTTTGATTTAAGATCTGTAATGGTACACATTATCCACCACTCAGAATTGAGATCACAATTTTCTACAATGATTCTCCTAGTTTTGTTTGTTTTTAAAAAAAAAAGTATACATATATATATATATATATATGTATATATATATATATGTATATCAGATTTGAACAAATGTTGTCCTGTGTGCATGTAAGAAAAAAGATAACAATGTAATGTACACACAGCTCACCTGTAGCCAGATATTGCCTGTGCTCTAAAACAGACACACTACTGAGTTAAGGTTTCATGTTGAGGTTTCAGGCTTAAGGGTTATGATACAGGTTCAGGTGGCTTGAAAGCAAAGGCATGTCTACAGTATGTACTAACAGAGTAATGTGGGAAATGGAGAACAGGTGAAAAGGTAAGCAGGTGGGTGGGAAAAGTCAGGTGATAGGGAATGACAGAAAACAGCCTGGAGGGCCATTGTGGGGAAAGTGGAAATAGTTGATGTCACAGCCAGCCATGTTTATGTGTGGTCTAAGTAATACTCTTAGAGGAGAGTGAAAGCTGTCTTTTTCTGAAAGGATCTGTGTGTTCCCCAGGTGCTTGTATTCAGCACGAACGGGGTGACCACCAGTGACGTGGCCGCTGCAGTTAGCTGACCCGAGGGCTGGTTGATTTCATGTCTGGGTTGTCCAAGACGACTCAGAGGGTCAATACTGACAGCAGAGCATATCTGGCTGTCAAAACTTTGTAACTTTGTAAAACTCTGTGAATTGCTTGTTAAGATCAGTGAGCTTAATGTTACTGCTTATGCCTGTGTTTGAGAGAGCTTTGCCTGTAACCGCTAGCTTTTCCTTGTTAACAGTTTGTTTAGATATCTTCTGTGTGTTAGCCCATTGTTAGCCTTAGCTTTAAGGCTAACGCCTTTTGTATATTTTGTAAATAGCACACTTTAGACAACATTAAAGCACAAAGCCAGGGGGGTCAAACACCATTTTTGTTTTAAATACCATTTTCTAGGGAAACATGGCCTAGTACTGTCTTTGGTCTTGTTTCTTTTGTTTCTTAGGGATTAGGCAGAACAATGGTTAAGAAGGGTTTGGTTTTGTTCATTATTTTGCCCTTATGTTCATTCTGAAGTCAAACGTCATTCACTGTCAGTACTTTTGCTCTCCATTCCAATCCTAATGTTGTACCCTCAGAGGCCGAGATTAGGGCGTTACAGGTGAGCAGGTGACTGAGAGCCATGCTGCCTTTAGATGGAACATGGGAAGATGCGTCTACAACGTGCTAAGTGTTAAAGTGGTTAGTTGTGAGAACATCACTGATAGGCAACAGCGTCTTGAAGCCACCTAGGCTAACAACTTACCACACTGTTAAGGAGGTAATGTAATGCAGAAAATGCACGGGCATAATCACAGAGGTGAAAGATGAGGCTGTTGGGAATATCAACATTTTCCTCAGATATTTTATAAATTATGAGCAAAACGACTAAAATTACAATATATTAACTATACAATATATTTATTAACTCACCATCAACTGAAAAATGAACTTCCATGGACATTTCTGAAAACACGTCACTACCAGTGAACTCTTACTTGTGAGAACATTTCCACTGAGAATGTTGTGAATACCACAAGGGGGGGCATTTTCTGAAGGCATTTGGTGGACATAAAGGGAATGACAACCAAGGGGTCATTCACTATCAATGAACATTTGAAACAAATGTTCATTGATAGGGTGCCTACAGCCCCACAGTGTCATTTACCTGCTCAGATGAAGCCACAGACAGTTATTCATCCTGAAAAACATTTTTATTTTATTTTAGGCAAAATCTTCAGAGGCCCATTACTCTGTCTCTGTATCACCTAGAGTGTTTCTGACACTTTCACAAGAAACTTCAGGGAGTTTTGTGTCTGGCAAGAGCTCATGCATGCATGTAGTCAGAGTGGTTCAGAAACGACAGTCATTTTAATTTGGGTATGTCATTTTAGGCGTTTTTGCTACAAAATGGGGGTGGAGTCATAAAGAACAGTTACAGGAAGGCAGTCCACCTTGCAAAGAATTCATCCCTTCATTTGCAGTGTTGACCAGAGCCATGGCTAGCTTTGGCTGAGTTGCACACTCTTTATACCTATTTAATGTTCACCTATGGATGGATAGATGTTTGAGCATTTGGCTATGGAGTTTTCCTGGCCTTTGATTCATCATGCTGAATTATTTTTGTGACATTTCAGGTGGGTGTACAAAGTTGCAATTCATTCTTAATTATGCTTTCCTAACAGATACAATGCAGGTTACTCATTTTGACATCAAAAATCTTCACAGAACAGTCATTCTCAATGAGGATTCTTTTATCTCTTGCAATGAAAGCAGGTTTTTATTGAGGGTCTTTCTCCTCTCAAAAGAATACAATTTCATAATCATTTGGCATAAAAATGGCCACATTTAAAGACAGAAAACGTAGGCACAAAAACCATCAATCCAAAATATAACTGTTGGCATCAAAAAATAAAAAAAAGCTGTTCTAACCCCAACTGCTCTGTTGGCTTAGAAAATCAGAGCTAAACAGACAGAGGATTTCAGATTCTGAGGCACTTGCTGTTACCTTTCAGTTTTCAATCTCAGCAGAAGGCAGCTGAAGGCAAATAAAGTAAGTATTAGGCGAGCTGTAGAAAGCCCATTTTCCTGGATCTGGTGTGGATAGAGAGCACTCAGAGGTCAGAATTAACTGCAGAGTGAAGCGTGTTTACTTCTTCATATGCTGAGTTTGTCAGTCAGCTGACTCCTGGCTGTGCCCCATTTGATATTTTCCTCCCTGCAGATTGGAGGAGTAGACTCAAACATGAACCTACTTGAAATCACCGCCCAGCGGTGAGGGTCAGGGCCTTGGAAACCAAACATGCTTCACGTGTTCAAGTCAGTGGTACCCAAATGTTTCCAAGGGTTGTCAGATTGGGCCACTGAATATCTTTGGGATGGCACACCAAAACCAAAAGTCATGACATTGTTGTTCCACAACAATCCTGTTTTTGTGTGTTACATGTCTGTATACATATCTGTATATACATGTGTTAGCTAATTCATTATTCTTCAACTAGGCTAGATGTCCTTTTCCTCAGAAACAGAAACATACAGCTTTACGGTAAATTGAAGGAGTACATTGATTGTAAGGAACAAAACATTTACGAGGAACAAGCCACCTTATTGACAATATACCTATGAAAGTCAAACCTCTGAATGCCTGAGGTCTCCAGTTTGTGGCTTTACTATGGGGACTGCGATCATCACACATGAATACAACTGGGCTCATTGAATCCACAAGAGTCTCGGCTTTCCAGTCACATCCAATTTTTGCAATTCCAAGACTGTTCAGGGAGCCCATATGCAGAAATATTCAAATACACCATCTTTAGAATAGGTGGAAAAGACATTTATACTGCATGTAAAAACTGCATTGTTTTTGCCAAAACACTGCATGGGATTGGCATGACATGGACATGTCTGTAAAGGGGAAACTTGTGGGTAACTTCAGAACCTATTTTCGTTTGGAAATTTTGATTTGAGAGGTCAAGAGATCCCTGTAACAATAGCCGTGCCAGTTTTTCCCTCACCAAAGTTTTGCCCAACTTTGGAGACTTATTTAGCTCCCTTAGGTTGACTAGTTTTACATACCAGTAGCCTGTCTTTGTGCCTCCCTACCGACAAAATAGCACCCCACAATTGATGTTATGTCCTTAACATACACTTACATAACTAATTTAAACTTATGGAGGTCAGTTTTAGGCAAGTAAAGTTACTGTAAGTAGGTTTAGGAAAAGAAACTGAACATGTGTCTCTAGATAAAAGTCCTGGGGGTTAAGTCTGTGATTTTGTGACCTATCCACCACCACAACCTTCTTCCTTACAAAACCATGTGGGACTGCTTCCTTGTTTACTCCCATCAGCGCATTGGTCATATGATTGCAGACTTTTGAAATACATGGAATATGTACAAATGTAGGTGCAATATTTTTCGTACAAAAATGTACACACAGTTTATAAGAACAGCCTGCCCAGTTTCAGTACTGCTGGACTGCTTGTGACTGACGTTACATAAGAGCAAGTTGGAGTCACAATACTTTGCACTTAGTTTAAATGTTTTTGTCAGAGAATAACTAATAATAGTTAATGCTGATGCAAAACGAATAATGTTGCAATTACATTTGCGAGGCAAACATGAAGTATATTGTGAATACATACTTACGCCATCACCCAGAGACAAACATTAACAAGAGGAGCGGCGATCAGAATGTAAACCAGCTGAACAACACGCTGTGGCATTAATCAAATTAAAACACCTTTGTGGTGAAAGAAATAACTCTCTGCTCAGTTTGTTTTACCTTTACTCTTAGAGTGCAAGAAACTAATAGGAATTTGAACATCTACATTTCCATGATAAGTGGGAAAACTACTGCTGACGATGTTATTTGATAGAAAGCTCAAGAACAGCTGTTTTCACAGCTCTAACAATGGTTCATTAGGTTGTACTACAGGGGTGTTTTATTTAGTTGGCTTCCTTGTGTTTTTGGCAGGTGTGTTATTAGTGCATGTTTTCCCCTCAAATTTCACTTGCTGCATTGAATGCATTGTAATTGAATGAGACATTTGTTCACAGCCATACTCCAGCATTTTAACTGTTTAAACAGGGAAAAACAAAAAGATTTTTTTAATGCTGACGTCTGGGGTGGACTGCTCAAAACACATATATAGCCAGGCACATTTCCCATCATGGAGGGGAGTTATTGTTTTTATTTGGCATGACATTATCTTAAGTGTGAGGATTAAGAACCCTGGATTATTAAAAACTCTTAAGGACAGATATAGATTTTTCAATATTAATGCAAATTTACATGCAGTTTTTCCATTGAGAGGGTTATTGGTCACTGTAATCATTTCTCCTGTTCCATTCAGAACGGGTTTGGTTAGCACAGAGACTAGAGGCAGGAAACTTGTAATTTATCTTAATTGTAAATGGAAAAAGACGGCACTCCTTACACCTTCAAGGTCCTCAAACTCATATCTTCTAAGGTACTGCAGCAAGCTGTCCAGCACACATAAGATGTACAAACATGTTTTTACAAAGTCTGGGCCTCTGTTAGAACAGAAATAGCTCCAAGGTATTAATATGTTTTTAAAACCACTGTCTCATTTTCTGTCCAGCTTGTGTTAAATAAGCAAGAAACAGCTGCTGGCAGGCATAATTCATGTTTGCCCGTGCTGGACTAGCAATTTCCTCCTGGTTCTAGTCTGTGCGCAAAGTGAGTGCTCCCAGATCTGTCACAGTTCATGTAAGCAGGCTATGGACTACAGACTTAGCAGAGACTAAGCAGAAAGTTAACTGAAGCCAAATACAGGCTTACAGACAGCGACATAGTGGCAGTGCAAACAGGCAAAAAAGACTGGGAAAGCAGGCAGGATGCCAATACACGTGTACAAGTACCAGGCAGGATACAGGCAGAAATAGCAAGACACAATGGCAGCTATCTGGCAAAGGACAAATGCAGGCTGGCAAATATATTGTGGGTTAATTATGTGTGCAAACAGTTGAGACTGGAAAGGTAACCGAAAAGATTGGTGACAGATGAAGCTGGGCATACACTGTACGATTTTAAGCTGTTTCTCACCTGATTTTTGAGTAGCATGATTCATTTTAAAGTTGCACTGAAGGCGGGAGTGAAAAACCGATCATGGCCCGTCGACTTCTCCTAACTGACCGTAAGAAATTTTGGTTGGCCATCATCATTACCTTTTTTCCTCACTGCACCTATGTGATGTGGCAGAACATCTGAACAACAACGCGTCATGTGGATGGAACATATAGAGGCCAGGTTGGTCAAGCTGTGGCAATAGCATAACTGCCTCTTTGATGTTTGCTCCCAACACATTCTCACTCCCAACTCGTTAAATATGTACAGCGTTCAACAGACATTTTGTTGCAGCCGGTCACCTGTTTGAAGGTAAAAGTATGACATCGCCTAATTCTACAAATACATTTATTAACAAAGATGTATACAGTAAACTATGCCCCTCACTTTGCCCTCCACCCCTTTTCTCCTACTGTAGTCACTGAGGCTCTTCAAGCCATTGACTCAAGAAAAGCAACTGGAGAGGACAATTTGTCCCCCCTTCTCCGCAAGCTTGCAGCTCCCATAATTTCAGAGTATATTACAAATATTTTTATTTAACTATTTCAAC
The DNA here is from genome assembly GCF_006386435.1 of Epinephelus moara. NCBI lineage: Eukaryota > Metazoa > Chordata > Actinopteri > Perciformes > Serranidae > Epinephelus > Epinephelus moara. The sequence continues at coordinate 7,453,339 of NC_065511.1, forward strand.
TATAATACCTAAAGTATTGAAGTCGGCTCATGTTTTACCTTTGCACAAAGGAGGAGACAAACGTAACCTAAACAACTACCGTCCAATTTCAAAACTGTCTTGTCTGTCTAAAACCCTAGAAACACTAGTAAATAATCAACTCAGGTAATTTTTAGCTCAATATGCTGTATTAACCTCCCACCAATCTGGCTTCAGATCAAATCATAGCACTGTCTCTGCTGCTTCCTTAATTTTGAATGACATTGTGTCAGCTGTAGATAACAGGAAGCACTGTGTTGCTCTTTTATTGATTTATCCGAAGCCTTTGATAAAGTTGGTCCTTCGCTCCTCCTAAAAAGACTATCAAATATTGAATTTGATCCACAAGCCATGGTTCACAAATTACCTCTCTGGCAGACAACATTGTGTAAAAGTGGGAAATGTAAGATCAGAGTCTTTACCAATAACAAAAGGTGTCCCGCAAGGTTCAGTTTTAGGACCAGTGCTATTCACTATGTATATATATATATATATATATATATATATATGATATAGCTCTGTTTTTGCCAAATTGTAATGTCCATTTTTATGCTGATGATACTATTTTCTATTGTGCGGCTGACTCTGTAAATTCAGCTATTGAAATTCTGCAGTATTCTTTCAATGTTCTGCAAAATGCATTAGCAAACCTCAAACTTGTATTAAATGCAGACAAAATTAAATATATGCTGTTCTCCTGAGCCAAAAACATTAACCACAGTACTCTCCAAATCTGCACTCTAAATGGTATGATCATTGAACAAGTTGCACATTATAAATATTTAGGCATCTGGATTGATGATAAATTCACCTTCAAACCACATGTTGATGCACTTACAAGGAAATTACAATCAAAGCTGGGTTTTTTGTACAGAAACAAGTCCGGTTTCCTTCTATCATGGAGAAAGAAGATTGTGGAAACAATCTTTCCATCAGTGCCAGACTATGGTCATATAATTTATCGCCATGCAGCTGCTGGCTGCATCTGCACTCTTACGCCCCTACATGCTATCTACCATTCAGCCCTTAGATTTATAACTGGAGACAGCTATGGCACACATCACTTCTTGCTTTATGAAAAAGTGGGCTGGCCTTCTCTTTCTATTAGAAGGGACCAGCATCTGTTTTTATTTATTTACAAGGGACTTCTTCAAAAATTGCCCTCATATCTGTCATCACTTATTGGCTGGAGAGCTACAACACACGTTAGAACTAACACTGACTTGGGAAAGATTGCTTTTAGATTCTTTGCACCATATACCTGGAACGAATTGCAGTGTACTTTAAAGCTTGATAGTCTGGTTCCAATGGGTCAATTCAGAAGTCTAGTCAAAAACCTGACTGATTTTAACTGTTGCTGTTATTAACTTGTTTCAGCTGATTCATGTTATGTATATAACTATGTACTTTTTTTTTTTTTTGATTGTTCTATGTTATGTTGCTATTTATGTACGCAGGTCTCTTGAAAATGAGATCTCCATCTCAGTGGGACTTACCTGATTAAATAAAGGTTTATATAAATACCTACGCTTGGTCAGTGGCCCTACACATCACACTATGATGCTTAAGGTACCCCTCCAGTGTCAGTTTTGTATGCTTCGAGATGGCATGCCAGTTTATGCTTGTTACATGCAAAGTATTCTCAAAATAATTTTAATTTTTTACAGAAAATGTATAGTTTCTGCTCTTTAATCACATAAAGTCTTGTTTCAAAATAAACGTCCAATGCAGGTTTACTTAATTTCTGTTTACTTCGTAAATTTTATTCAACAAAAGTATGTGGGTAGGGTTAGAAAAAAGCCATCATGGTTTGGATAAATATAATTACGTTTGTTACTAACATAACGTCATCCGTCACCATGTAGTACTAGACTTATCTGCATACTATGCTGTTTTTCAATAAGTCGCTTGACTTTTGGTTTCACACGGGACACAAACAGTGGCTTCCTGTGTGAAAGTCAGGAGTTTGTGGGACCCATCCACCCCCTTTCCACTCACCCTATGCAGACTCAAAGAATTATGCCACCAGGTGCGTCTTACACAGATGCTGAAGGTGTCTTAGTCTCTCAGAATTTGACGAGTTCGCAGTGAGACTAGCTTGGTCCTCTTCCTCTTATCACGACCAATATGAGCAAGAGAAACGTAAGCAATAATGCATTATTGTGAATACTACTGATGTATTGTAAAGAACTATACTAGCAAAACAAAATTATATCTGCCTCGGAGCTTTCAAATGAATCTTTACTGGCAATTGTCAATTGCCATTGTCTACAGGGGCGGATAGGTTGTTTTATTTTTTAAACGTAGAGTTTAAGTACTCAGGTTGTGATCAGACCGTACAGTGTGAGCACATAAATCATGAGTTTTGGCTTTACATCTCAGACGATTGATTTGCACATTAGGAGTTGGAATTAAACAACAATATTTCTAAAATCATACAGTGTATTCCCAGCTTAAGTGAGATATGGCAGGGTCTGGATAGTGCCTTATCTATATAGACCCCTGGGAGAGACATAATGATAGATATTAAAGCAATAAGACAAAACAGTAGAATAAAGTCAATAACAGAGAGCTGCTAAGGCACATGCCAACTGTTCAGCTAATCTGATGATCATTTGGGAAGCTCTCACACATCCACTTAGCTTGTAGAGGATGTTGTATCAGAGCTGCCTCCTCAGACTCGTCTGCACCTGGTCTCTGGCTTAGTTATGTGGCCTCTCTTTCCCCTACTGTACCTTGATCCTGGTATGTCACCCTCTCCTGTCATTGCTGTGATCATCATCATCTCATGGTCTACCTTTCAGACTCACTGGGCAAAAGGTCCATGATGGCTCTTCTTGGCCTTTCCTCTCTCTTTTACTCATACAAGTATTAGGTGTAAAGATCAGGTACTTAGCAATTCAAATTATAGCTGTGTTGAAAAGTACCTCATATATCAAAAATCAGGATTTTCATATTGTACTATGGTCCCTCTAATATTAGGCCTTTTCTGTATTATCTAGAACAAACCATATGGAGAAGGTGATAGCATGTTTTGTGTATTCCAAAATTCAGTGCTATTTTATTTGTAACTGCATGGCCTCAGACTTCCCACTAGATTATTAGTTAGGGCCACACTTATGTGGGGCAATATAGTCTGCCTTGCAATTTGTGTTTCAGTTGATCCCAATGGTGTTGGATTTAGTTGAGGTTGCCAGCCACACTGCTGCAGAGTCCACTGGTGGTGTGATTTACATCACTCCAGCCACTGTTTGGCATCGTCCATTGTGTTCTTCATACTGTGTCCTAACAGCAGATGAGCATCCGGGAGTACATACTTCCTTATTAATCATACTCACAACAATACTATCATGGGTAACTTATAGATATAAATGTTGTAGCTCCCATACTTTATCATACCACCATTATCACTTTGTAAAACAAGCTAGCTTGACAGCAAAATCTGCTGAGCATCACACAATACCAACTGCCAACTTATTTCAGTTTTTGTGGTGAAATGAAGTATCATATCGACTCCTCATTTCAGCCTTGTGAATTAGCCATTCCTTACATGTATGCATCAATACCAGCGACAGGAATGAAATAGAAATTAAAACAGTCCAATAGAAAACAAAGCGATTAAACTGATTTAATCACTGATACTGACTGGCATCGCATCCAGTTAGGACACAGCGTCAGTTACCCTTTACCCCATCCTCAATGTTGGTATTTTATATTTTGAACAAGTGTCAGCAAGATGCAACTCCACAGGCCTGGCTCTGGGCTGCCTCTAGTCCTAGTCCAGGACATATAGCAGATGGCACCATTTTTAATGTTAAGTTTCCTTCTTAGGTAGCAATCTGAATCATTTACAAAGACTCATTCACTGCCCAATACTTGTTAGGGGATCTGCCCTCTCTACGAACCCATCCACACCCTATGGTTCCCAGTGCAACCGCACTGCTGGCACCATCCACATTTACGCCTCTGACAACAGGCTGCTGCCATCCACTAACTATGATCTCAGCACTTCACCTATTTTAAGCTACAACCTGCTTGTTTAGCTACGTGATTAGTTAAACAACACAATCAATATAGCAAGTTTTGGGTAACACTTTATATTAAGGTACTGTAATAAGCGCTAATTAGTGCTTAATAAGCAGTTAATTAACAGCTAATGAGCACTTATAAGATGGTATAAGATGCTTATTAACATTAATAAGACTAGACTAAGTGTTTATTACAGCATAACTGACAGAGTTATTATTGCTTATAGGAGCATTATTAGCACTTAATAGAAACTTTGGTAACAGTTTATAAGCCTATACTAAATATTAATGAGATGTCTATTTACATTAATTATAATTTATAAGGGTTAATTATAGAATAATAACCACATTTATTACTGATTTATAAGACACTA